>NC_091759.1:18075124-18107624 GCF_043380555.1 Nothobranchius furzeri | reverse complement strand
TTTCACATCATTTTTACATTAAAACACATCTGTAACTGTACCAAACATCCCTTTAATAAGTTTTAGTTAAAGCCAGATGTGCGTGAAGTCATGTGATCATCAGTGTGAACTGGTCTCAGGTTGATCTGAAGCTGGTTAGGCGGTTGTTAACATGTCCACCAGTACGAGCAGCTCTCTCTCTCTCTCTTTCTCCACCTCTTGCTGTCCTGCGGGGGAGCCATCGCCAGGGAGGCCAGACATTGGCTGAGACGACCCGGCGTCCTCGCCGCCCTACGAATGCCGCAAGCAACAACGTGCAGACGTTAAGAGGACAAAAGCATGGACCCTGAAATCCGAGCTTTTCCGGCTCAGAATGATGTGAGGAAAAACTCTAGGGTGTTATTTTTTTTATGCAAGAAGAGATTTGAGGTGCGAAGATAAAAATAAAACAGAGATGTTGTTTGTTTCCATACCAGGAAGGTGTTTCCACAGTGACCGCAGACGACTCTCATTCCCTCAGGCTGAATAGGCAACGCCGGCTGGGCGGGTTGCTCCTCCGGGATCACCATCACCGGACTCAGGTTGATTATGCGTCTGCTGTCGAAGGATTGAGAGGAAGTTTGTGATTTCAGCAGAGCCGGGGCACGATCCTCGTTTCGGCTGAGCCAGTCCGTGTGATACCAACCAGTTTGGTCGGGGACATCCTATCCTCCTGGATGTGTCTTTACAGATGAGCAGACAGTTGCAGGGACACCTCACGTACTTCTTTCCTGTCGGGGGATTTTTGATGGGCTGAAGGAAACACGGACAAAAAAAAAACGCCCACATGCTTCAGTTTGCACAGGAATAATCACATTCCTGTTTTAATTTGGCCACATTGTATAGTTTTACAGCATAAACGACCTTTAGAATCAGAAATCTGCTTTTTTTCCCCCTCAGAGGCACCACCTAGAGGCATAAAAAGGTATTGCATCTTCAAGCCATTCTCCCTGCTTCCTCAAAACACCTCCACATTATAATACTATTCTCACGCTGTGCTGTTTACTCATATTTATACGTTTTAAAGACGTCCACAAGAAATGTCGCCTAATCTGTATTTGTTTGACGTCCGAGTTGAACGTGGAGATCCTTTCAACGTTGAAATCAATTTCCCTCTGGGATTAATAAAGTATTTTTGAATTGAATTGAAAAACAGGTCTAAAGTAAATTCTTTGAGTTTAGTGTGCGCTTATGACCTATTGGATCAGGTAAGATCATTATCTCCCAAAAACCTCAGTCATTCAGGAAGTACGTAACACGGTAGTGTTATTAACATATTTAGTCACATTAACTAAGTTCTAATTGTTTATTTCCTTAATACTTGGCTGCATTGATTAGTGAGGATTAGGGCTGGACGATACGGCCTAAAATCAATACGATATGTTAAGGATTTCACCTCGATAACGATAAATGAACGATGACTACAGGTATGCGCAGAAACAAAAGTTGTCCACTAGATGGGGCTGTCACATTTATGATGTCAAGTTGGTACAGCTTCTTAAAGGGACACGAATGCTGCCAACCAACACACGTCTTTTCATTTTTTTACTATTAAATTTATTGACATGAGAAAATTTATCTCGATAAGAGTCAAAAATGTCGATAACACCTGTAACTCGTTCCGCCGTTTGGAACGTTTACATCAACAACGCGCACGTCTTAGGAACCGCCTTCGTTTCAATTTAAGATGCCGGGACGAAAACATCACGCCAACAAGCCTACAGCTGAAAACACCGATCCGGACCGAAACAGCACAGAACATAATGGAAAGAACACAGAAGGCACTACTCAAAGAAAGGATAAGAAACGTTGCAACCGAACAGAAGCAAGTGGATAACGAACTGGAAAGAAGACACCTGGACTTAAAAAGGAATTACAATCTTGATGAAAAAATGGAGGAACAAATTAAAGGACAAATGATGGAACAACAGGAAAAAGAGTTCAAAAGAACAAAGGACTTCCACCACCTGTAAATCACACCACTGTTCCAGGAGACTGTAAAAATCAATGTTTTGTTGCCCGTAGGCACATTTTCTTTGTTTATTAACTAGGGATGCAACGATACCACATTTTCCAAACCAATACGATACCGATACTTGGATCTGAATACTCGCCGATACCGATTACCAATACCTATACCTCTACCACACAAAAAAAATGCAATGATTTGGAATACAGATTGTATTTTCTTCTCTGTTTTCAACAGGAAAAGACTGAGGTAGATAAAAAGTAAAATATATGAATAAAAATCATCACAAAACTAAAATATTAGGTGAACAGAAATGACAAGTTATTGTGAAGCCATTTTCAAGCAACTGCATTGGTATCGGTTCCTGGTATCGGTTAACTTTTACCGATACCTGTATCGTATCAGTATCTGCACCGATACCAGTATCGGTATCGGTGCATCCCTATTATTAACGTATCTTTCAGAGTCGGATGGTTCCACGTTTTTGTCTGAGTTGACGCAGTGAACTGAGAGTATTAGTGATGGACTAGGACTTAATGGAGACGGGTGATTTGCTCTGGCAACCCCTGAATGGAGAAGCCGAAAGAGAAATAAGAAGGTGGCTTTGCCTTTCCGCCATGTTAAATGCCCAGTTTGCACACATTACAAGCGGCTGTTGCACTAGAGTCGAGTATAAAATATGGCTAAACTGCAAACATTTCCGCTCAAATGAGGCAACGTGTTAGCTCTATGCTAGCCTGCTAGCTAACATGGAACCCCCGCCTGCCTCACATTTTGTGACGTTGGCGTCCTCCAAGAAATAAGGACTAATGATGGAGAGGAACTTGTTGACATTTAAAACTAGGCCATTGTTATTAAGTTTGAAAATCTCCACCTCAGGATGAATTTAAAAGGTCAAGCTAGTTGTTTTATAAGGTTAAATCACGTGACTGAGCTTGATTTCCAGCCATGTTATCAAATGGGAACATCTCCAGTTATGATTATGTCCTGCTGGAAAAAAAACACCCGTTTCACCCAGAAGAATGAATCTACCGCCCGTGGCACATAAACGCCAACTTAAAGTGCTGCTATTTAACTCATCTGTTGAAAATTCATGTTTATTTTAAACTACGCCCAAAAAAAAATCACAATGTGAATTTTTGCCAGTACGTGCATTAGGGATGTCCCAATACAACTTTTTCCACTTCCGATACGATACCGATATTGCAGCCTTCACTATTGACCAATACCGATATCAATCCGATATGATATCAGCACAAATCATACATACTTTCACCTATTTCGTAGTGTGGAATGTAGAAAAGGCTTGATCAAGTGACGTTTTAATAACCTTTGGTTGCATAAATGTGAACAGCTGAGGGAAGAGACATAAGGAAAAAAACACAATATTGTTCACTGACCAACTGCTACAAGTTGTGTCTAAAGCAGGGGTATTCAATTCTGGGCCTGGAGGTCCGGTATCCAGCACGCTTTAGTTTTAACTGCTTCAACACACATGATTTTAATCAGCAGGTGATTAACAGGCTTCTGCAGAGCCTGATGAGCTGCTGCACAGGTGTGTTGAAACAGAGAAACCACTAAAATGTGCTGGAAACCAGACCTCCAGTCCCAGAATTACATACCCCTGGTCTAAAGATTCAATTTCACACACTGCGAAAATCCTCATGTAATGTTTTGTGATCCCGCTTCAAATGCACATTGAGGGTGGACGTAAAAAACTTCCTCGGTTCTGTTCAATCTTTAGATGCTTGTGCATGACAAGTGTTGCACCGAGCCAAACCGTCTTTTTGGACTTTTAACAAAAATACTGCCGCATGGCCGACATCGCTCCTTGCTAGCAAACACTGTTCTAATCACGTGGACTTTGCACACTGGATCTGGGCGCTGCTGGATAGAGTTGCTGCAATGAAACTTAATGCAGAACGGACTGCTTATATTGGAGATTTTTGATGCAGTCCGATATAATCCGATATTGGGCCGATATCCGATACCAATATCGGAACGGGACATCCCTAACGTGCACCGCTAGTTTCTACTCACTGTAGCCTCATTGCAGACTGTGCACTTGACCACATGCTGGTGCAGCTTCCCATCCAGGTTGATGATCGACTGGCAGACGCGGCAGTTGATGACAGGGACGCCGCTTGCATCGGGGCTGGCGATGGCGGTGTAGGGAGGAGGTAGCTCAGCTACAAGAAGACAAAAGGGAGAGAGGCCATTAATGACACCTCTACGTTTACATTTTTTTAAATAAAAGAAGTTATCCGAGACTCGTTTCTACTTTTAGCTTCGGGCTTTGACGTCTCCTGATGATGTCTGAAAGAGAATATGAGTAAAGATTTTCCTTCTGTGTCCACTGAGGTAAGATGACAAGATGCTCATCTATAACAACATCCAACCTAAGCCTCAGGCTCGATGGTTGTGGTCTGAAAACCAGAACAGCTCCTGGTAACAGGACACCCGATGAGCATCAGACAACAAAAAAGATTCAATCGTCACTGGAAAAATAATACATCCTTTATTATAATGACTTAAATTAGAGGCAAAAATGTGCTCTTCATGCTAACACTATCATTTTCTTTGACGTGCCATGATTAAAACATTTTTTGCATTTTCCAATTAAAGTGTTTTGATAGGAAACCAGATTTCTATGCTTCGTCTTGGTTCTTTACGCAGCATTTAAGGTGCTAAATGTCAATTCTCCAGTAAACTTTAACAAAATCAGAAAATTAGACTGAATGATGAAGTTTTCTGCATCCTTGAAAATTCCTCAGTAAGCAATCAGATGTCACACCTGACGTCATGACGTCTTTTGGCACATCCTAAACATAAACAATGACCTGAGGGTTATCTAAATAAACTACATTACCCACAATCCTTGTGTTCTTTGAATAAGCAGTTGTGTTTTAAACTCAGTTCAAATCTTAGTTCTGCAGCACAAAATTTCAACCTCCAGGTCTGAAAAAGTTAAAACAGGAGTTCTGTAACCGACCACTAGGGGGCAGCGAGTCAAATCTCGGTAACATTCTTGGTAAAATGTCAAAATTTAAAGCTTAAATTAAAAATGCCATTTGTATTTTTAAGCCTGTTTCTGTGGGAAATGTCACAAACAACTGAACAGCTGTAGAAAGTTTATTTTAACAACCTCAGTTTGGAGAAAAAGAGATTAGCTTGACGTGCAAACGGCCACTCAGTTGATTGCTACCATCTTTAGAAAAACTTTATTTGAATGCAGTTACCAAAAGTTTTCCTCTTTTCATGAATTACGCACGATCTTAAAAAAATCTGTAAAAAAGTATGCAACACAGAATTTTATTTTATGCTAAGCCCGCCCCTGTCCCATAGAGACCCTTGTTATTTTACTTGCTCGCTGCTCGGCATTAGCCAACAGATGTTAATAACAAAGCTTTTGTGAGAGGTTGCGGAACTATTTACAAAGACACGATGAATCATGGAGCAGCTACATCCACAAAAAAATACTGTAGAGCTGGGCGATATCTCAATATTTTTAAAATACCTATCTCATTTCAGACAAGAAACAAGATGACTCAGTAACATTCTAGAGATAGCGGATGCAGCTACCGCTAGCCACTAGCTTGCTCTATCTCTAAGCGGTAATTACATTTATTCTCGTGCATCTGCTCAATTAGTGAACCTCTGGGTCAATGTTCTGCCCTAAACTTTGCATTTGGCTTCGTGATTTTTTTTTTATTATTTGAGAACGATTGTTAGTGTTTCAGCTAGCCTTTTTGCAGTGAGTTCTGTTTATCCTGCTTGTGTAGAGAGACATACTAAACCAATCCCCCATGTAAATAGGAAACGGGTACGGAGAGCTGCAGTGGCCAAAATACCTCAAACGTATTGTATTTGGTTACAAGAGTGAATGTTAGGAGTTGACGTTTCATTTTGATGGGGAGTTCGGTGAGCGGCAGAAGTTGTTTTGGTCTTTGTTGTTTCACTATGCTAGGAAACTGAACAAAACTAGCCAAAAAGAGCTTCAAAGACCAGCAACGAATTTGCCGTGGACCTGTTTTTCACCGGTGTCAGATGTCGAACAGATGCAAAGGTGGTGCCATTTCTAATGAACAAGTAAGTCTTTAAAATGTAATATATAAATAAAAAGCACAATCTGAGAATACTAATTGTGTGAAAATGTGTTTTAGCTGTTTCCTGGCTAGAGGAATGAGAGACGTTGCTTACAGCAGTATCACAAAAGCAGGGGGAGGGGCTTAAATGTGCAGTACATTTTTCCACCTCTAGGTGGTGTCCTCTCAGTAAAAAACCCTGGGTTTCTGCTTTAATAGCTGTTCATTTGAACATGAATTTCCTCATGCAGTTGTTCACACAAATTACTGGGTTGTTAGAAGCTAAAATTAGCAAAGCTGATTATCTGCAGCTCTTTTCAGCTTTTCGCCTCAAACAATGCATTCAGCTTACAAATAAAATGTCTGTTAAAGAAAGCTCAGTCATTCATAAGTTTAAAGTCATAAAATGTCTTTTAAAAAGTGATTTCCGTTACATCGGACCTGTTCCGCCGCTTAACTGCAAAGTTATTAAAAATAAATCAAGCAATCTGTCGGGTTCTTCCAGATGCAGCGGAGATCTCTGGTTTCCACCCTTCCCCAAAAACCACTGCAGGCAAACAGGAAGCAAAACAAAGCCTCAGCTTGTTTTAATATTTTCTACAACTTTGTTTTGGATATTTTCAGAAAAACAATTCACCAGTTGCTGAAAAACACGGCCCTTTTCTGAATAAATCATCACAGGTTACACAAAATTTATCCGTTTTAGAAACTTATAGAAGAATAAGCTGATAATCCCGTAAACAGAGATGGTGGATGGTGAAAAATTCAGACTTTTATCCACTTTATTAAGTCTTTACAATTAATCTAATGGTTACTTATGACATTTGCAAGAATACTGTACCATTAATCAATTCACTGTTACAAGGGGACATTTTCCTCTTTCCCTGATCTGGACGTTGGGAGGTTTTCTCGGGTTAAACTTAAGGCCTGGGGGTGAGTCTTATTGCTAATGAAGCAGAACAGAATGTGCACGTGTGTTCAGTTTTTTTTTTTTTTTTTTTTGTATTTCTCCTTGAGTCTGGCTGGATGGTTTACTGCAGGCTTGATCTTGTTATTTATACTCAAAACACTGAACAGATATTTGTTATTCGCAATGCAGACACGTCAACATCCATTTCTGAGGCACATCTGGGACAAAAGGCTGCTGGCCTGGCTACATCTGCAGTGGCTGCATCAACATTGTAAACACGGTTTCTTCACATCTTTTTCTCCTGCACAAACATCAGTCCCAGCCCTGGGCCCGGTTCTGTTGTTGCAGGCCCCTCTTCTCTAACCCACTGATCCAGTTCTCACCCCCGGAGCTCCACCTTTCCGTCAGCTGCCGTTGGATTGCCCTCGTTGGGGTTTATTTACGCGCTTGCACAAGCCTGATCCGCCCTGAAAATGATTCAGCACGCAGCAAGGCTCGTGTCGCACGCGCGCGAGTGTCTGTTTACCTCGGGGACTCGAGTCCTGCAGGTACGGGGGAGCAGTGGGGGTGACATTCTCGGAGTTGGGGCCCGACAGCAGCGGAGACCGCTCGTCCATGCCGTCGGAGGCCATGTCGCTTCACCGGAGCTCCTGGCGGCACCGAGCCTTCCCGCAGCACGCAGAGAGAGAGGGGAGAGAGAGAGAGTGGCCAGCTGCTGGCGGTCGTCGATGCTGAGAGTTGCGCTCGGGTTCCAGCAGCAGCTGTGACGACGGCAGCCCGGAGGAGGCGGGGCTTCTACATAGCCGAACCCCTCCGACAAGCATTGAGCATGCGCAGAGTGGGACCTCGGTTTGAAAACTGACAGAAAACTGAAATTTGCTCAGTGTTAACATAATTTAAATCATATATTTATAACATTTTAAAATATTTTTTTCATTCCAAACCAGAATATACCTTTATGTATTTTCTTTGACTCAATCAGTTAAAAGAAGCAGATTCCACTTATAACCACCAGGTGTCAGTGTTGTACTAATGAAGTTGCCAAATCAGGTTTTTTCTAAAAATATATCTTAGGAATTATTTTTTACAAACATGTAATAATAGTAAATCGTATTCTGGTTACAAAAATAAATTAACATGTTTTTTTTTATCTTCGTTTTCTGAAATATCTTCAGTTTAATACATTTTTATTTAATTTTAGTTTAGATGTCAGAACATTTTTATTTTTGAACACCCACATAATTATTTGGATCTAGTTGAACTTCAAAACACGACAAGAGATTATTATATTTTTTAATGATTTTGTTTTTTACATTTTAACTATACATTTTTCAAAAACAATAATTTCTTGTCATGTTTCTGTGGGTAATAAAACAGGTCTAAGATGAATAAAGCCAACTGCCTCGCACCAGCCACAATTGACAATAAACTTACTACCAAGGATCTTTTGAATTGTCTCGTGATTTTTATCTTGAGAGGCTCTATAGAAAAGATTGTTTTCTTTTTCGTTCTTTCAATGAATGAGGACAACTAAATTATCATGTGCAATTTATATTTAAAAAATAAAATAAAATAAATACTTTTGCAGTACAATAGAAAACAAAAATCACAATAATTGATAAAAGAAAGTAGATTTAAATGTAATAAATGCATAAAATAAACAAATTCTAATTGTCACATCAAACAGATAAAAAATTATATATTTTTTTATAAAAATGTTTTAAATTTTTCATAAACACAAAAAATCACAGGCTGTTTAAAATATTACATCAGTGTGAAAAAGTGGAACCATCTAAAAATGTTCACAGCTCATTTTATGTTTCCTAGAAGTTTCAGATTTGTGAGAAACTCAGCTGCAGTGTTTACAGAAAAGCTAAAAGGGCAGAACAAGAAGATCCAATAAGAACTTTTCAAGTTTCCAAACCAGGAAGAGAAACTCGAGTCATTCAGTGTCTCACAAACTCAAATAAAACTGATTAAAACAAAATAACAGAGAAGTAAAAATAAGGATGTGAATATGCTGACCTTTGGTCCTCGGCCTTAAATCTCACAGTTGAGGTTTACGTCATCTGCAGCTGCTTGGCTTGTGCAAAAAATATTCTTGTTGATTTCCCTCATGGATCAACTGGAAGGGGTAAATTCAGCTTTTTCCCTTAGTTATTCAACTCTTTTAAAATGCTAAAGCAGGCTCTGACAACACTCAGTGTTAGATTCTATCATCAGGAAGACGGTCCCAGTCCAAATTTCATACTAGCAGGGGCGGATCTAGAATTTTTTGGAGTATGGGGCCATCAAGGGGCCTCACTAATTTTAGTGAGGCCAAGAGTTAGTCCAACTTCCTTAAGCCTTATGACCTTAAGCGGAGACTGTTGGAGGCTGACTTTGGTCGTTAGGGTGCTCCTTAAGCTGTCGCTGATCTGGTCGACACTGGACAGCCACATACTTGCGAATCACCCTCATGTTCGTGGTTTTTAGTCACGATTCTCTTCACGACAAGAGATGTGTCTAGGATGGCCCAAAATAATGCAGTGTTGTCCGGGCTTTACACAAGCTTTCATGCAGGAAAGTCCTTTTTGTATCATTAGTGCCACTAGTGTTTGGACTTGAAACTGGATCCACCTATGATCTGATCATCAGGATAGATGAGTCTCAGGACAGGGGCACTTCAGGGGGCGGGGCCAAACTGATTCCTGCAGGAGTCATGCTCCTTTGGCCCTTAATGACTACTGCCTTAACCCCTCCTTTACACCGGAGCTGTGACGGAGCCGTCAGCAGCACGTTACTGCAGCAGCACGTCACAGCTGCTGACAGGAACCGCCGTGGTCAACAGAACCTTTTCCACCGGAGCCGTCAGCAGCGCGAGTCGGCCGAGTCTCAGGAGCAGCATGTCGCGGCCCTTACGCGCTGGTTCTATTTTCTCCGCGCTACGCCCCTGAAATGGGTCAAGTTCGACATTATTGGGAAAGGAAAGACAGGAAATCGGACGCGGAAATGGAGCGAAGCTTCCCGAGATTTTCAGAATAAAGAAACGTACTGCCTTCCGGTTGCTTTACTTTAAAAAAAAGTTATCACCTAGCTAGCGGTCTCCTTTGTTTTTCCATAATGGACGACGAAAGGTGGATTACTAAAGTGGAGAAGTACCCAATCCGGTTTGATCCCAGTCACAGTTTTTATAATGACGAAGGATAACGCATGGAGTGACGTATCTGCGGTTTTGGGGCAAGACGGTGAGTTCATGCTAGTTATTAACGTGATTTCTTTTCTGTATGGACCTCTGTCAGTTATGCTATCTAAAATACGCGTAATTTTGCTAATGTCACGTGACTTCGTGCTCTGTCGGTGACAGCCGCTCTCCTGCTGCTTCGCGTCTCGTGGGAAGGGCCAAGCAGCAGCATACGCGAGTAACGTGCTGCTGACGGCTCCGGTGGAAAGGAGGGGTACTTGTAGTTGTTAGTCCTCAGTCTAGTCATGCTGTCTTTGTGGTTTATGTTGAAGCATAAATGTATGATATTACATACATATTATATGGCAATTAAAGAATCTTTACAACTCAGTGTCAAGATTATTTTATTGCCATATCACATGTCTGTAATATCCTATATTTATATGTCATTTTGTCTCTACTAACTGGATGATTTGCACCAGTTTTATTAGTGTTGTGGATAAAATCGCTTCCAGATTTCAATGCGGACTTGAGGGTTTCTGCCACGTGTTCCTCCCCAACAACTACAACACATGTTGCTTGTTTTTGCCAAAATCCGTCCCATTCCTTTGTTGCTTGTGTCAGAGTTTACACGTTGGACGAGATGAATTCACTTCCTGCTCAGCTCAAAACTAGATAAATAAGAAGTTGCTTAGCTTTTCTTTACCCTTTCTTCTGTGACATGGATGAAAAACGGTTCATTTTAACAGATAAAGTTGAAAATTGAGCATTTGAAAGCGGTCCAGAGTCTGTTTCCGTTTCGGAAATCGTAAAACAGGCTAACCTCCTACTCATCTGTCCACGTGGAGGAAATCAGAAGCAGAAAGAAATCAGAAAGATCTGTTCCAGTTCAAGCGTTAAACTTATCGACACAATTAGGTTTTGCAGAAAAGACTCGCCTCAGGGAAATAAATACTTGTAAAACTGGTAAACAAGAGGCTCATCGGCTCATTTGAGGTGAGTTTTACATCATTCCCTCCTCAGACTTTGGCTCCTGGTTCTGCTGTAACTGAGCCAGTGGAAAACCATTTAGACTGCATGTTACAGGCTGCACACGACTCATTCTTTCCAACAGCTCCAGGCTCCAGATGAGCTCTTTTACACACACACACACACTCACACACACACACACACTGCTCTGCCGCCTTTCTAAAAGGTAAGATCATTTCTGAACACCAACGCTGATTCCTGTAACTGGAATTGTTTTAAGTGTTTAGGAAACAGGTGAGCTTTAGCTGGATTTCTTTTCAATTTGAAGTCTTTAGTGAGTAAATAGATCAGCCTAGATAAAAACTGCTTTAAGTCTGGTTTGTCTCAACACCTTTGGGGCTTTTATTTTGAAGGTGCATGGCAACAGTTGGTAGTAAATGATCCTTCACTCATGCATGTTCCTGCTGGCCTGTGGAAAACTCAAACCTCAGCTCTTTGTCGTTTGTTCTGTCTTTCCTTTAGACAACATCTTCATCTTAGTTTCAGGATCGTTGGAGATGTTCTGGTTGCGTTTCTCCTGCTGCCTCCTTCTGGGTTTTTGCTCTCCTGAGGATGCAGACTCAGCAGCTCCTACGGTCCCCTCGGAGCAACAATCTGGGGAAGCAGACTTTGAGGACTGGGAGCTGGGTTCTGGATCGTCTCTGCTGCACCTGCTCCCAGCCGACAGCCCCTTTGTGATAAACTCCCCAGGACCAGGAGTCAACTGCACACAGCGTTTCTGGTTACCGCCTCACCCTCCAGTCTGCTGGGAAAACGTGGCAGAGCCGGAGGAGTTTGCCAAGTCCCGTCTGCTGGCTCTGCAGAACAGGGCCGCCCTGCAGGCCGTGTCCACTTTGAGCGGAGTGGGGGACGCGGGGGTTTCGTACAACCACCAGGCCAGACAGGAAGTCCAGGGGATCCTCTCGGACCACCAGAAGGTCAGAGAAACCGTGCAGACCATGGAGACGGTGTTTGTTTCTCTGCAGCAGAAAAGGAAAGAAGGGAAGGAGCAAGTTGTCCTGACAAGGTGAGAAAAATGTGTCCGATCCAGAACCTAAAATGTGCTGAAAATGTTCTACTGATGAGTTATTGTTGCAACACAAGATTCGCCTCCTGCACTCAGATTTATGTTTGAGTGGTTGTGACTTTTAAATGAAGTCATGAGGAAAGTGCATCGTGTAGCCTTCATCGGTCTACTGGAGGACTTTATCATAGTCTTCTTGCTTCAGAATTAAGATTATTTATGATTAAATCCATCTGTAATCTGTAATATTCAATGGGATTTGTAGAAGATAGACGGACAGAAACTGTAAGACAAAGAAAAACTGAGAAATTGAGAAATTAAAAGGGAGAGATATTGAGAGAAGAGATGTGAGAGTGAGGGGGAAGGGGGTTAAGAGTGATATTGAGGGGGGGAGAGAAATTGAATAACAGAGATTGAGAGAGAAGGATTAAGAGAGATTGAGAGATTATGAGGGAGATTGGGATACTGAGACACAGAGAAACTGAGGGATTAAAAGTGAGATTGAGAGATTAAGAGTGATATTGAGGGGGGGGGGGGGAACTGAATAACAGAGAGATTGAGAAAGAAGGATTAAGAGAGATTGAGAGATTATGAGGGAGATTGGGATACTGAGACAAAGAGAAACTGAGGGATTAAAAGTGAGATTGAGAGATTAAGAGTGATATTGAGGGGGGGGAGAGAAACTGAATAACAGAGAGATTGAGAGAGAAGGATTAAGAAAGATTGAGAGATTATGAGGGAGATTGGGATACTGAGACACAGAGAAACTGAGGGATTAAAAGTGAGATTGAGAGATTAAGAGAGATATTGAGGGGGGGGGGGGAAACTGAATAACAGAGAGATTGAGAGAGAAGGATTAAGAAAGATTGAGAGATTATGAGGGAGATTGGGATACTGAGACAAAGGGAAACTGAGGGATTAAAAGTGAGATTGAGAGATTAAGAGAGATATTGAGGGGGGGGGAGAAACTGAATAACAGAGAGATTGAGAGAGAAGGATTAAGAAAGATTGAGAGATTATGAGGGAGATTGGGATACTGAGACAAAGGGAAACTGAGGGATTAAAAGTGAGATTGAGAGATTAAGAGTGATATTGAGGGGGGGGGAGAAACTGAATAACAGAGAGATTGAGAAAGAAGGATTAAGAGAGATTGAGAGATTATGAGGGAGATTGGGATACTGAGACAAAGGGAAACTGAGGGATTAAAAGTGAGATTGAGAGATTAAGAGTGATATTGAGGGGGGGGGGAGAGAAACTGAATAACAGAGAGATTGAGAGAGAAGGATTAAGAAAGATTGAGAGATTATGAGGGAGATTGGGATACTGAGACACAGAGAAACTGAGGGATTAAAAGTGAGATTGAGAGATTAAGAGAGATATTGAGAGAGAAAGAAAGAAAGAGTGATACTGAGAGATTAAAATAGTGAGATTGAGATTAAAATAGTGAGACTGAGAATTTAAGAGTGAGATTAAGAGATTAAGCAGGCTGCTGAAAAAGACAAATCTGCTATTTCTTGCAAATGAGCTGTTCAGATTGTTTTACATGAACAAACTGATCCAGAGTCAGCTGTGGAGGTTAGCTATGAATCCTTAACGAGGCACGTGAAATCTGGATTATTACATGATGGATCTAAAAGTAGAAAACAAGCTGAGTCATCATCTGGACATCAGAGGTCGTTAACTGAATGTGTTTGTTTGATTAAAAACAAACTTATCCATATTTACTCGTTTCGTCCTCTTTAGGCTGAACGATCATCTCGCCAACACGAGGGACGGTCTCGACAGGAGAGCGCGCACGGCGAACAGCCTGGAGAGTCACTTTTCTACTTTAGAGAAGAATCTGTTTCATTTTCAGCTTCGACTCGCGAAGCTGACCCGACGCTGACGATTCATGTTCCATTCATGCAGCAGCTAACTAAATATCAACCACAATCCCCTGCAACATGCTTGTGAAACATCATAAAAGTATAAAACATCGGATCTTGACACGAGAGGCATTTATTTTAGCATTCATCTTTATTTTATATCAAATCTAAACACACGAGTAAATTCACAACGACGATTCCCTCTGAGACATTTTAACAAAGAAAATGACGTGAAGCTGAGGTGGCATTTCACATCTGGAGAGGCACAAACGCTGCTTCGCAGTCTCTCATCTAAACACGTCGCCTCTCTACAGGTGGATGAAGTTTTTCATCCACTCGTGTTTTCTGTCACGTCTGTGTTCCAGCTGCTTGTCACGTCTGTTAGGAGGTAACGGTTCACTTCTGGTGCAAGTGGAAGCACCTAAAAGACAGCCCCGACTGTGTTCAGCCAAAATTAAAATGTTAAACTGAACTGATTGGTCTGTGCTGCCTTTTAAACCAGTGTTAAATATCTTATTTGCTTACTGCCATTATTTGGTCTAAATTCCTCAGAGCTGAGCTCTGAGGCAATTTAAGCTCCACCTTCTCCAAGACCGTGTGTTTAAAAAGCTCTAAAGTCCATAAGTGTCTCCTCTGACACACACACACACACACACACACACACACACACACACACACACACACACACACACACACACACACACACACACACACACCAGGGAAAGTGGCTTTCATGTCAAAGATCAGCTTCTTCTTCTTCTTCTTGCATCTGCTCCAAAGTCTTGAGGTAATCTCGAGCCAAGATCTTCTTCGGCAAAATATCTGTCAGATTAAAAAAACCTGTTTTTCAGTATAAATTTTATTTATTATCGGTCTTTTCTCTGAGAAATAAAGTTCAAATGGCACAAAAATTACATGTTGCTAAAATAAATGTAAGCGGCTTACAGTTCTTGTGGAAAATTCATATCGCTCTCTCTCTCATCTGTAAGTTTTTTTTTATTGGTTTGATTCTGTTTCATTCCAATCTTTCATTTTTGGCAGTAAAATACAGGAAAGCTAAAATAAATCTTCCTAAATGGTCCAAAAGCTAGCTTCCAATGGCGTTTTGCTATTTTCCTCGTGTCTGGGACTTTATTAAAACACTTATTTATAAATAAAACATTAAAATACAATAAAGGCCAGTGTATCTAATAATCTGGCTTCAGGACGCGCTGATGCTCAGCTCCAGACTCGCCTGTGAGGAAGTGGAAGGTCTCGTTCTCCTCGGTGGTTTTAGCTAGGTCGCTGTATTCCAGGGTGTTGCTGTCCTTCCCGGAGCCGTTGTTGAAGGAGGACAGGGCCAGATGCTGCACAAACAGCTCCTTTACAACAGATTAAAAACTATATTTAGCGATTTTAACTTCACACGATTTTAGTTCAACCACCAGCTAGTTATGCTAACCCCCCGCTAATAGAAACACAACCACATTAGCATCAAGGGCAGCTTACAGTAGCCTTGGTGGTGAGGAACAGCGCGTCTTGGTTGATGCTGGAGACATCCGGAGAGCTCTTCATGATCAGTCTGACCCGGGACACCGGGAGAGAGATGGACTTTTTGGCGTCCGGCGTCTGGCTGTCTTTGTTTGGGTTGTTTCGAGACATTTCTGTTTGGACAAAGGACAAGAATGACTGAACTTTAAGTTTTGTTTTGAAGAGTGACGCCTTTCTTCTTCGCCGTCTTCAATTTCTTTGGTGGTCTTTACGTTGAAACAGCGCCTCCCGCTGGAAAGCAGGAGTATAACCCAGCACAAAAGATGTTATTTCAAACAACACTGTATATTTAGATTAAATTTAATAAATAGTAATTAAATTTTACCCTGATACTATATTTGTATTTTAAAAAAGTACCTGACAATCATTCCAACCAGCTCTTGGGAAACGGTCAAAACAGAACCATGCTTGAGAGAAACAACTTTCAGCTTGTTTAAAACTATTATATTTAATATAATATAATTTAATATAATATACTTAAATATACAAATGAATAATCTCGAATAAACTCTATCATTATTTTTGCCATAGTGAGGCAAAGGAAATGGAACTCTTTTTATTTTGTTTGCATTTGTTTCTATTCTCCATGAATCACAGGTCCTAGTGTAAAAATGTGTTTGTTAGAATACAGTAAAATAAACTGCAGAATTGTTTATAAAAGTAAACAAAAGTAATTAACATTATTTTAGTTCCTCAAAGGATTATACCAATTTTCTAAAAACTTTTAAGGAAATCTGTAAAAAATATGAAATACATTAAAAAACAGGAACAACCACCACTACTACTCTGCCTCCTCCTCCTCCTCCTCCTCCTCCTCCTCCTACTACTACTACTACTACTACTACTACTACTACTACTACTACTACTACTACTACTACTTCTACTACTTCTACTAGCTACTACTAACAATAAAAATATTAATAATTTAAATAATTTAAAGTAGAAGACGTTTTATTTGTCTGTTAGTGGGGAAAGCCAGTCTTTCAATCAGCAAAAACCTGTAAAAATAAAGAGTGAAAAAGATACAATCAAAGGCATGGAAAGTAACAACTTTGTTAAACAGATAATAATCAAATAAACGGTTATCTCCCATTGTAATAATAATGATAAGAAGAAGAAGGCCGCTGCTTCAGCACTCAATAAGTTAATTCCTATATCAATCCAAACTTTTTAAACATGTGAATGAGTGATACTAGTGATCAATAGTTTATTATTTTAATCCTGAAAAAACACAAAGTTGTTGTTCATGCACTCATATCTATTTTAACAACGATAATAAGGAAATACTGACTCACATTTAGCTGCCCCAGCCCAGCGCCCGACGCAGTCCTCCACACCAGTAGGCGGCGCTTGACTTCAATAGTTTTCCGACCTCAGAACAAAGGAAACGCTGAAGAAGAACCTCCGCGCTGAAAGTAGAAACAAGTCAGTACATAAATAATGCTGCTTTAACTTCGTTGTGTTTTAAGGCTTTTTGATGTCTTTACGGTTATTTTTGTTTGATAATCGTTGGCGAAATATGCTAAAGCTACATCCGGTCGTGATCTGGTAATAAGCCAAGCAGCTGCGTTTCTGTTGTGATCGTTTTTACGTACGGAGGCATCGTTCTCTAGCCGGTAAAATGCCTCTGGGTTTGAAGCCGTGCTGCTTTGTCTGTAAGACGAACTCTTCCTCAATGTGGAAGAAAGGCACCCAGGGTGAAATACTGTGCAACAACTGCACAGGGAAGAGCAGCAGTAGCGGCGGCGGCGGGGGAGCTTCGGGACCCTCCTCCATATCAACCATCACACAGCCCAGCAACGGCGGGGCCAAGCAGGTCAGAAACACCGAAGAGAAACGCCACGAACAAAATCCGAGAGTTCATGAGGAATTGTTAGTTTTTATGTCTTATTTTAGTTAATTTTTAGAAAGCGTACACATGACTATAACATCATTGTTTTTGCTTTTCTTTAGTAGTGTCTTGGTGTAACAACAGCGCCCCCTGGTGGCCATGAAAATGTTTCTAGAAAGTAAACTGGAATAAAATAGTTTGAAAATAATACTTCATGTCATTTTTTTAATAAAATAATTTTACCATTTAGTTTAATATTTTTAATTAAAATAAACTGATTTATAGTTTTTTTTTCTGCTGAAAAAATGCCATCAGGAGCAGAAATATTTAAATGTGTCCATTTGTAGTCCAAACAGGAAATCCACAGGAGGTCTGCACGGCTGAGAAGCACCAAGTACAAAGCTCCTGCTTCTGAGAAAAAAGTGTCAACAAAAGGAAAAGGAAGAAGACACATTTTCAAGCTCAAAAATGTAAGTTTCTGCTTCTTTAATGTATTTATTTCTGATATCTTTTATTTGACCTCATCCAAATTATTTCCTCGCAGCCTATCAAAGCACCAGAATCCGTAGCAACAATCATCACATCAGAATCTATATTTTATAAGGTATGATTCTGATTCGTATTAAACTAAAAGGCATCGTAATGATGATACTTTAATCTTTTCTTCTTCCATCCTGTGTTTGTATTTGCAGGGCGTTTACTACCAGGTGGGCGATGTGATCAAAGTGATAGATGAGGAGGATGGAAAGCCGTACTACGCTCAGATCAGAGGATTTGTGCAGGACCAGTACTGTGAGAAAAGTGCAGCACTGACGTGGCTCATTCCCACTCAGGCCAGCTCGAGCGATCAATTTAACCCTGGAACGTACATCGTCGGTAAGAACTGTGGCTAAATAAAGGATTTTTTTTGTGAGTGATTTATCTTATTTCGCTTTATTATGTTTATCAGGACCAGAGGAGGATCTACCCAGAAAGATGGAATACTTGGAGTTTGTGTGCCACGCCCCATCGGAGTATTTCAAGTCTCAGAGCTCCCCATTCCCCACCATCCCCATATGTCCTGAAAAGGGTTACATCTGGACCCACATAGGATCCACACCAACTCTTACTGTCAAAGAGTCTGTCAGCAGCGCGAGCTAACAGGACCGATGTGGACTTGGCCTGTTGCCTGTTGTTGTCAAACAGATAAATGTACATTTATGTAACATAGAGAAAATGGTTGCGGACGGCAGCCACTATTTCAGTATAAAGGAAAGTTGCAATTTGATACTAGATGGACGGCGTATACAAGTTGTTTACACATAACTGCAATATTGGAATAAATTTGCAAATAAAAAAATGTGAAAAAACCCTTCAAGCATCAGTTTTGCCTGTTATTGTTGAAGAAAGTTTGTGCAAGAATTTCAGTATCCTGCAAATAATATTATTTTGTTATTTGGAAATGAAATGTTTAGTTTTTACTTCTTATTTACATTCTATAGATTTAAAAACACCAATAAATAATTTAAAACGGATTTGTTTATTTTATAATAAATCAATTACAAAAAATGTATTTTTCAATTTTACTGAATGCAATATTTATGAATTTATAAATAGAAAATGGTTTAATTAATCGTGTCTATCAAATGTAATACAGGTCCAGATATTAAAACCAAGCTTGTGAATAATAAACTGGTAAAACTGTACAATAAGGGTCCCTTTATTAACATTACTTTCTGCATTAATAAACTATTAAAGTTAACAATATTACGTCATGCATTACTAAGCAGACACCCCCTCCCCTCCCTTTGTCCCAACCTTAAGGACACTTAATAGTTAATGCTAATTAAGCGAGCTTTTATTAATGCTTAATACACTGTGTAACGCTAATAAAGGCACCCTTATTGTAAAGCGTTACCAATAAACCTCCCTGAAGTGTAAAGCTGCCCATCTCAGCGGTACAAAGTCCTAAACAGACACCGTGTCCCATCGAAGGACATGACACAGCTGCTTCTATAAATAAGCTCAGCTCTCCTAACTATCACAACACCTCCCCACCCCCGTCCTGCTTCTGCCCGGTCCGAGAAAAGCACAACCTCAAAAGCTGATGGAGCAAAGGCGGCAGAACATGAAGTCTCTGCGCTTCCTGGCAGCTGAGGCCTTCATCCAGACTGGTCCGAGCGCTTTAAGGAACCTCAGCTGTGTGTCTTTTAATCTCTACCCACTCCTCTTCAAGGCCTGCTATCTCCACGAGAAGGCTGAACTCCTGCATGCCTTGGTCCAGACGTGGCCTCTTTCAGAGCTCAACCTTCAAAGACTTCTGGGAAAGACCATCGACTGTCAGGTGGACCTGACCTCCTGCACCTGTCGACTCTGTCTCCAGGCAGTCCTCACAGGTCTAAAGGTGCCTAAATGGCTCTGACCCTTGTGTGATTTGTAATGATTCTTTATTGCTTGGTTAACTAGATAACAAATACAAATGATGCCCTTTCTTTAAGGACTACGTGTTATCTCCTCCAAGAACTTATGCCAAGAATCTACGCGTCGTGGACCTGACTGCCCTCAAAGACATTGAGCATCAAACTTGCCCATGCAAGTCCACTTTGGGACGATGGGCTCGAACTCTGCTCCTGACCCAGATGTGCTACGAAACAATGGTGGCCATGCAGGCCAGCGATGTGACCCAGTCTGCCTTTGAAACATCCATCGACATCCGTCTGAATGGCTTCGTCACGGGTCGCAACTACGATCCGGTGGCTCAGGCCTTCCTGCTGCTCCGCTGCTGCCCCCTGAAGCTTCACTTTGTTGGTTTTAGAGCCGATTCCCTCAGTCTCAAGCAACTCTTCTACGTCCTTCGCCTAGCCGAGCCGGAGGCTATCACAAAGCTGGAGGTGGTCCACAATGTTCCCCTTGAGGCCTTTCACCTGGAGGTGCTGCTGTCCAAAGTGGACTTCCCAAAGCTAAAGTCTCTAACTCTGCCAGCCGGAGCATTGGACGTAAGGAAGCTCGGATCTGATGAGGAAGATCTTCTGGCAACTCTTGGCAACCTACTGGGACAACTCAAAAGCCTCTCTGAGCTTTACGTGGGGTTCTCAATGCTCACTGGACATCTTCGAAGACTGCTATAGTGAGTACATCAACAGCTGGCGACAAGATGATGGCTCTGATGTTTACACCGCATGTAGACTTTGACCGGGACGAGTGTCGTGAGATCCTCCTCGTGTTCGACAAGGGAAGGAATTTGATTGTTAAGGCTGTTGACTCCTCTCCAGTGAGGAGCCAGATGCTTGATGGGTATTCTTAACACTTCAAATGGAAACGGAGCAAAAGCCGAGAGATTATTTCAACAGTTGAAGTTTGTAAATAAGTTTCACATCAGATTGATTTTTTTAACCAGTTTTGGAATAAAAGCCACATAGATGCTTTTAAAAGTTATGGTAAATGGTAAATGGCCTGTATTTGATATAGCGCCTTCTAGAGTCCTGGAACCCCCCAAGGCGCTTTACAACACAATCAGTCATTCACCCATTCACACACACTGGTGGGGATGAGCTACAATGTAGCCACAGCTGCCCTGGGGCGCACTGACAGAGGCGAGGCTGCCGAGCACTGGCGCCACCGCCCTCCGACCACCACCAGCAGGCAACATGGGTTAAGTGTCTTGCCCAAGGACACAACGACAGCGACAGACTGAGCGGGTCTCGAACCTGCGACCTTCCGATTGCGAGGCGAGCACTTAACTCCTGTGCCACTGTCGCCCCAGTTGTCTAATTACTAGGGATTGGTGAAATTCTGGCAATACAATACATATCACGATACAGGGGAGACGATACGATGTATCACAATATGTTGAGTCAGACGTTATTAGGGATTTTTTTTTCAATAAACAGTCCAAACTGATACTTAACACGTTTAAAACGAGGTTTCTGAACCATAAGGCCGGGGACACACCGGCCGCCGAAGCGCCGGGAGGCGAAGCGCTCACGAAATTCGGCCGCTGCTCCTCAGTTCAGACCAGACGCTTGTTTTTCCGCTCCGGTCGAGGCGCGCCTCGTAGTTTTTCTTTTAACCATTTTGCGTCCTCCATTTCCTCTCCATCTTTTCTCTGCTCTTTTCCTCGACACCCCTCTCCCCCTTGCTGTTTGTGTGTGTGTTTGTATGTGTGTGTGTGTGAACCTATGGTGTGAACCAGTTATAGCTGGCCTACGACTTTCTGCCTCTCTGTCCTGTTTGCTCCGGTTGAAAGACACCCAAAACCACACCCCCTTCACGTGGTCACACACACAAGTTCGCTGTGTGTGTTCGTGTGGTTTTTATGCAGTGTCTGTTTACAAACACATTTGACTACTGCAGAATTGTATTTTGAAATGCTTTATTTTGTTAAATTTACCGGCCTGCCTCTCATGTCTAGGTTTAACTTCCTGCCAGAATCGACGCGGTCCACCCGCGGCTCGCGAAAAAAATTGAGCATGGGCGAAACGATCGCTGCACGGCGTGGGCTGGAGCGCGGCGTTTTGCAGAACTTTGGCGGCCCATGTGGTCTATAGAATAGGATAACAAGGGCGCCGAATGAAGGTGGTCCCCTTTTCGCGGCGCTTCGGCGGCCGGTGTGTCCCCGGCGTAAGGGATTTAAATTTCAATGGTGGAAACAAAACCCATTGCACACTGCTGCCGACTAGTGGTCAGCGTTTGAATTGCATCAAAAGAAAAGAAAATACATAAATGTTTGCATGTAAATTCTCTCTGGCTTTTGAATATCGATGTAATATCAAAAATGTCACGATATATCGTAGGGCTGGGCGATATGGCCTAAAACCAATATCACGACATATTGAGGATTTCGCCTTGATAACGATAAATGGACGATAACCACAGGCATGCGTAGAGACAAAACTTGTCCACTAGATGGGGCTGTCACATCTATTACTTTTAGTCACATTTCTACATGACTCTTCTTAAAGGGACAGTAACATTGCCAACATACACACATCTTTAGATTTTTTATTGTCAAATTTATTGACGTGGGAAAAATGATCAATAAGAGTCACAAATTTCGACAACGATACATTTTCCATTTATCGCCCTGCCCTAATATATTGTCACATTGATATTTTCTTAACATCCCTACTAATTACATCTGATTTGTTTGCTTTATCTAGTCCACTCACCACTCCACTGCAGCGCCTGGAGCTGGCCAACTGCTGCCTGAACCGCGTGGACATGACCTACCTGTCCAACAGCCTCCACAGCGAGAACCTGGTCCAGCTGGACATCAGCGGACACGACATCTTTGGCTCGTTCTCCACTGCCTTCCACAAACTGCTGAACCGCTGCTCGGCGACCCTCACGAACCTCACCCTCGAGGAGTGCGACATCAAAGATGAACACATGTCCGCTTTCCTCAGTGCCCTGTCTCCCTGTCAGGAGCTGGAGGAGCTGAAAATCCTGGGGAACCCTCTCACCTCCAGCGCCCTGCAGAGGTTATTCTCCACACTAGCAACAGGGTTTCCTAATTTAAGGTATGTGGAGATACCCGTACCCCGCGAGTGCTACTCCGAGGACACGGCTTATCCTCTGGAGGACTCTGTCTTGCTGAACTACAACAGAGACCTGTTTCAGGAGATCAAGAGGCAGCTGCTGGCCATCCTAGAGGGAGCCGACAGAGGCACGGTGGAGGTGTGCACCCCCCTGATGGGGACCTATGATCCAGACATCAATGAAACCAGCAATGAACTCGGGGTTTCCTTGTTGAAATCTTTTAACGTTGTCATTGGAAACTTCATAAACACCGTAACAGATGTGGACAACAGGAGGTCACAGACTCAACGGCATAACTGATGACATTTTCTGGTGAGCAGAAGACGAGGACGTGGTTTTTGTACACATTTTAGGTCTTCTGTCGAATCAAGGGCCAACACTGCACATAAATCTAATAAGCTGAAGCCATGTCACTAATTAATCATGTTCCATGTTCCTCCTGTTGTCTGAGTGCAGATTAATCAGGTTTAGTTGGAATCATCCAGACTTCTTTTGCTTTCCTTGAAGACGTTTCGCCTGGTTGTTTCCACCTAAACCTTCAAGATTACCATACCCTGGATGACTGAGAATGTAAACAAACGTAATAAATCTTCTTTCCGGAACTGCGCTGCTCTGGGTGGCTGCATGTTGGAGTAGCTCTGTTGACCATATGTAAGTTTTGCCTTTTATTGGGCATTTTTTCTTCTAGTTTATCGAGAAAAACTGTATATTTTTGGACACTTTACTTTTCTGTTTCTGGTGCTGTGAAGCTTGGAGGATTTTTACAGCAAAATTTTTTTAGCTTTTTTCACTTTTTGAGCATTTGCTATGATGCGTAACCATGGCAACAAGCTGGTTTACAATCGGGAGCAGCTGATTAACACAGGAAAGGCTGAAATAATACCTCAACTGAAGCCACAAATCCCAAATGAGCTACAATGCAAGAAGCGTGGGTGCAGAGCGGGAGCAAAACGAAGACAGAGAAAGAGGAAATTCAAACCATCTCTTCCATTGATCATAATGGGCAATGTGAGATCACTGGCCAACAAGATGGAGGAACTCCAAGCCCTTTCAAGGACTCGGCCAGAGTTTCGGAACCACTGGAGGAGATAATGCAAAGAAGGATTCTCCAGAGAATCAAGAAAATGATGGACAACCCTGAGCATTCTCTTCACAAGACTGTCCGACAACGGAAGAGTGTCTTCAGTCAGAGGCTTCTTCAGTTTCGCTGCAACACTGACCGCT
Source organism: Nothobranchius furzeri (assembly GCF_043380555.1). Classification (NCBI taxonomy): domain Eukaryota; kingdom Metazoa; phylum Chordata; class Actinopteri; order Cyprinodontiformes; family Nothobranchiidae; genus Nothobranchius; species Nothobranchius furzeri. The sequence goes on along the minus strand of NC_091759.1, from coordinate 18,083,480 downwards.
ACTGGAGATCCTTCCTAGCAACAGCCATTGTAATATACAACAACTCTTTGATGGCTTGATTATTATTATTATTCTGAGCTTCTACAGCAATCTATTTCCCTCTGGGATTAATAAAGTATTTTTGAATTGAATTAAAATTAATAATAAATATACCGTGACCTGTAAATGACAGATTCTGTTTTAACAAAAGATATTTTTCATTGTGTTGCACCAATAAACGACATTTACAAACAGGCTTCGGCTTTTCAAAATGTACATTTCTTTATTGAGCACTGTTTTAATATAGGTCACATTTAATTTTAAAGTTTGACACCAGGGGGAGGATCAAGCGCTAGTGAAAGACAAGATTAAGGACCACGACAAAGAACGGTTTTATTTCTTCAGCCATTCTTCTTTTTCTTTCCTCTCGCGGATCACCTCTTCCAGGTATGGTATCAGGTAATGGACATCCTGGAAGGGAGGGAGGGAAGTAGGTTGTACAGATTTAGCAGTTTCCACTGAGAAAATAAACATTTGTATTGAAACATTGATCATTATTTTGTTTTATACCTCCTCGTATTTTGTCCACTGGTCCTTTGGGAGAATCTGTTGTTTCATGGTGAGGTCAATGGCTCTCTTCACCCTGAACATCCTGTCATTATAGACTTTTTCTGGAAGCCTCCTCACAGCTTCTTTCACATCGGCATCCTCGTATAGCGTGTCATCGCGCATCAAGCCTGCAAGAAAAAACAGAATTGCTATGAAGTGAGTGAAAAGCAAAGGTGGAAAACTAAATCTGGACTGAAAATTTTTGCCTTTTTGATATCTAAACATAAAAACTGACTGATTCCAACATCAAACAACACAAATAATCTACCACAATCTATCAGCCATTTCTTGACTTCAGGTTTTAGATGAATCCTCTAGTAATCTGGTCGAAGTAACTATTATGAACTTGACTGAATTATTAGCCAGTAAACAACCTAAAGAAAAGCTATCATAGTTACACAAGAGGTACCATTGTGTCCAATATATTGTTGATTTTTGTGCTTCGTCATTCTTTAAACGTTTACATCTATTGGTGCTTCAATCTTTGTGTTTCTACTGTTATCTTTACCTGGTTGACAGGTTTGTTTACCTTTAATATACCTGTGTATGCATGAGTTTTAATCACTCCCATCTATGATCTCCTGTTTTGACACAAACACTTATTTCCTGCATTTTTAACAATATTTTACATCATGTTTTTAATTCTTACATAACAAATACGACTTGACGTACCAATCTTGTTGAATCCACATAGGTTGTAATACCATTTGTGCAAACCGTGCAAAAGCCTGCCTGTTGCAGCTGAAAATATAACACAAAAAATTAAATTAAATAAGAGTCAGCCAAAACAAAAACACAAATAAATGCTTAGAAACACTGAAACTAAAATAAATATCTAGGATCAGGCAGCAGAGTCAGGCTATAGGGGAGCTGACTGAAGTTACTTGGTAATTACAGAAGATGAGGCAGGGTTTCTTCATTATAAACCTTTAAATTGTGCCTTTAAAAGTATTACTCTAATACTTTGAATATTTTTGATTATTCTATTAAACATATATTGACAATTTACAGCATACATTTACAACTACACCGACAAACATGTTCCTTTAAAAATGAGGCGTTTAAACTTAAATGGACCTTCCTGGTTAAATAAGAATGCTAGCTTAACTGATAAGTATAAAATGTTCTCTAAAACATAAACATAAAGCTAGCAGCAAACACATTCATTCGGTAATCGAATTGTGCGGCTGTCCAAAAAATGTAAAGAAATTACTTTTTTTTTTTGGCATTTGCACCACTACTAGCTAACCTTAGCTAACGAGTTAGCATCTGTTAGCACAGGGACATTAGAGGACAAACACAACTTAAACGCCCCACAACGACACAATCAGGCAGAGAAAACAAAAACATCAGAGTTCGTTGTTCAAAATGTTACAAACGCTTCTTAACAACTGTAAGGCACGATGTTTATAAGGTTAGAAAAGACGTAAAAGTGAGAAAAATATCCTCTTACCCGGTGCTCTGGACGCCATGTTTATCGCTGAGACTGACCGCAGTGCCTTATGGGTAAATAATGCTCAACTTAAGATTTACGTAACAAAATATTAAAGGTATTACGGTAACACAAAAACGCTATTTTGAACTTTCTAAAACCAAACTGTAGTATTTTAAGTTACAATATTTATACTTTTAAGGATATGCAGGTCAGAAATTACTTTAAACACAATTTTCAAGCTCCTGGAACGTAAATAATGTATATTTTGCAACCCTGTTTTTCAACAAGCTGCACTATACTACAAATACCTGTAAATTTACTTTGGCATTGTAGCCTCAAAGGTTATACATAATTAATGTATAGATTTACAAAGAAAACATGACTTAGTAGACAGGCTTTTCTCTGCACATATTAAGGCTAACTAAATTAGCATTTTATCACCTTCATCAAATATCAAGAGTCAGAGGATTCATATCCAGACCAGACAACTTATTCATGCTTTTATTTCTAGTCGGCTGGACAACTGCAATGGTCTCCTAACTCGTCTTTCCAAAAAAGCTGTGAAGTAACGGTAGCTTGTTCAGAATGCCGCTGCAAGAGTCTTAACAAGAACTAAGAGAACGGAGCACATCACTCCTGTTCTTAGATCCATACACTGGTTACCAGTAAACCACAGAATAGATTTCAAAGTGCTCCTACTAGTTTATAAATCACTTAGTGGCATGGGACCAAAATACACGTCCGGTCTCATTCCTGTGTATCTACACCCAATAGGCCTCTGAGATCCCTTGGAAACAATCAGCGGGTAGAACCTCGGGTCAGAACAAAACATGGTGGAGATGCATTTAGTCACTATGCTGCTCACATATGGAATCAGCGTCCCCATGACCTCAGACGTGCCTTAACCCTAGTGTTGTTTAAAGCACAACTAAAAACCTCTAATGTACTCACCAACCTTGAAATGAATTGCTTATCATGCGTCGTCCCCACTGTCACCTGCGCTGTAACTTTGTCTTCTCCGTTAGCTCTAAACTGTAATTGTATAAATGTGTATTTTAATTTGTGTTTTCATATCATGTCCTGATGATTGTAAAGCACACTGAATTGCCTGTGTTTGAAATGTGTTCTAAAAATAAAGCTGCCTTGCCTTGCTTTTAGCAAAAATAGGATACATTTTTACTACTGCTAATTCACACAAATGCATTTTTATTTATATGTAATACGTTTTATGTGTTGAAGTACACAGCATAACAAATCTTGCTGTTCAAGCTATTTTTCAGTCTGCAGAAACTTGAAAATGCTACTTTACATTCGCCTGGCCTGCCAGACTCGCCCTCTTGTCTATTCTATACTTTGCTTCTCATAAGGAAGCACTGGCATGACTGGCCAGGCCAACTTTACATGGCAATGCAACTGAAATAGCTACATTTGTCCATTAAACGGGTGAATCACTTCTTTTACCAATACTGTGACCCCTAAACTGAGTGAACTGAATGTGAAACTGTTATTTTTACAATGTATGCAAATGATTCAGGTACAACTTAAAGTTATGTCATTAAACATTTATTTCAAGCTCTGCATGTTCCAACGTTAACAGATAAACAAATCAGGCCTTTCCCCCATTTATACTATACTGCTGACATCTCTTTAAATCTCCCATCATGAAGACTCAAAGAGTTTTTTGGAACAAATAAAAGTCATCCAAAGTGGCCAAAGCCAGCTCAGTGCAAAACGTTTCATCTGGCAGGGACACTAATCGGTCCAGGGAGATGTAGCGGGCCAGTGTGGGGTCATACTGGGCTTTTTCAAGATACTCAAGGAACAGGTGGCGCTCTCTGAGACGCAAGAACTTAGTGTTGAGGACCTATGAAGACATCACACAGGTGATTTAGAACTCTGACAAAATGCAAATGAAATATCTTCAGAACAGAAAGGACTTACCTGTGGGAACTTTGTGATCAGGTGATGTGGAACCTTCATGGTGTTGTGAAGGTAGTCAAATATCTGCGTTAGTTTCTTTTTATTGGCCGTCAACACCTTGGGAACAGCGATCACCATGTGCTGGATCTCGTTTTGCTTGAATCCAAGCTCAATTTCACACACCTGTGGAACGTATGAACACATTTAGGTAGAGGAGGGGTTTTCAGTTCTGGTCCTGCATGTTTTAGCTGTTTCCCTGCTCCAAAACATATGATTGAACGGTTTCCTCATTTTTTCAGCATTTCAAGTTCTTCAGAAGCATGTTAAAGAGGGCAGATACTCATCTGCTGTGGTCTTTAATACAAATGAATGCCTCGTGAGGCATTCTCTGTAAAGAAAAAAAAAAAAAGCTCTGTTGCCATAAGTAGAAATGAGTCAGAGGAGAGGGGGCAGAAAATGGCAGGATATTTACTCATCAATATTCAAAAATCTCGTCTCTGATTGGCTAACGGCAATGCAACTCTACCACTGACCTCGTTTGCTCTTTAACGTTGGGTGTTTTTTCTCAGGAGTTCTGCTATGCGGTGGAGTTGCTAATGCTAACGGTTAGCTTCTACTAGCCGAGACACGCTCTGCCCTCTCCTGGACACTAAATCAACAAAATCCTTCGGGTGAGTCCATGAATTCTAATTCACCGTGTGATGAAGATCTGTGCGGCTTTGTCTGGCCCAACAGTTTCCCTGTCTTTGTTTTCCTGCGGCTAATGCGGGAAATGGAGGTAAAAGCCTATTTCCACGTTTAGCCTGCAAAAAGAACAGGTATTACACGGTTCTCAGAGAACCTCACCTTTAACCTCCCATTGATTGAAACCAGGTGTCGATGCAGGGAATCATAGAAACATGCAGGTATGACACTCAAGCACTAAGACTGATAATTCAGAGGCTTCGTTGTATTTCATAATTATTTTATTACCTTTAAATTTTCTTTAACAGGCTCCAAGCTGCCACACAGCAATCTGGGAAGACGAGCTACGATGTCTCTCGTCTGCAAAGATATTTTAAACATATTTATAAATATTAGTACAAACTAAGTTGCTCAGAGAGAGAATTTCATCTGAAGTCATTAAAAAGCTCCTACGTTAGAAGCACTGAGCTTGAGCTGCTGCTGGTAAAAACCCAGCCTGTTGTCCAGCCTCTTCACACTGAAGCTGAGCAGGAATGGAGCTCTGGACACCATCGATGCAACAGTCTCTGAACTAAACTTCTTTGACTTGAGATAATTTACCCTTTATAAAAAAGAAGAGACAACATGGAGCAAATGCAACAAATAACCTGTCACAGGGTGACAGATGTCATTTCGTGTCACCTGGCCTGAAGGTTATCCAAATCTGCTGTGAGAATAAAAGGGTTGTGAGTGATGATGTAGCCCAAGCGCGAGTTCTCCACTCCAATCTGCTTGAGAAACAGCAGCCGAGGTGCCACATCTGTGTTGAAGTCAAGTCTCAGCAGCATGGAGCCAACATTAGGCCTTTGTTCTAGCTTCCACAAATGTACCCCTGCGATGACAGCAAACACCACAATGATGAGATCTGTCTAATTTTGTTTGAAACTGGTGAAGTGATGTAAAAACAGAAAATCATCACGTTTGTTACCTAGCTGCACCAGCTTCGTCAGTGTCTCCGACTTATCAACATAGTCTCTAAGAGAGTTTGAGGCTGGTGGGATGTTAGCGGGTATAGAAATACCAGCTGCTTCTTCATCACTGATCTCCTCAAGAGCTGAATATTCTTCAGCCACATCCAAGTCTACAGAAGAAAACAGAAATTCAGACAGTACAATAAACAACGTTTTAAATGGCTGCATTAAATACCTACCTAAGGAGATCACATGTTCAGACACTGAAAAAGCATCTGTTCTTGGCGACAGGGCAGGCTTGTATTCAATAACATCAGTTCTTGACAAGTCTTTATATTTGTCTTCCTTTGCCTCTGTTGTCAAATGCTTTGATGTCAAGTTATTATAACAGCATTTCTGATGTTTTATCTTAATTCTTGTATGAGTTGTTGTGAGATTGTGATTAAGGAATAATCCACTGCTGATTGATGCTGAGCTTGCTGCACTATTACAACGCTGAACTTGAAAGCATTGCAGTCGTGTGCTGGTCTTAGAGAATAGAAGTCCTCTCCATCGCAGACACAGCTTTGCACTGGTAGACATAGTCATTCTGCAACAAATGAATACGACATGTTTACAAAAACATTTCGTCTGAACAAAGGTGTGATGTTATGCACGTTACATATTGATTACACAAGTGGCAGTAGGTTATGTTAATCTGGAATAATGAACTAACATTCATGCTAGTGCTACGTTCTAAATCATCTATCTACATACAATCTCATGCTATATTTTTGCAATGTCAACGTTTTTAGGGAGAATTGGCAAAATATGATACATGAGTGTTGAGTTTGCATCCACGACATTGATGCAAATCGTGGGTTTACAGGCTGCTAAACAATACTAATCAGAATAAATGGTCATTTTTGGTAAAAAAATATAAAGCAATTTGTGCAAGCCCTAACAATGAAGTGGCTTAATGCTGTTTTTTTTTTTTTTTTTTACGTTCCTTATAACGCGTATTTAGCAATAATCAATGGCTGGTCACTTCGGGTGAGCTAGCTAAACAGGAATGTTGTCCTACAAGCTAGCTCGAAACTAGCATGCTAGCACAACACATACACGCTATCACGTCGAATACATAAACAAACCAATAATGTAAAAAAAATCGAAGTTTCTTACACACAGCTCTTTAAATTCTGGCTCTTTGCGTCTCAAAACGTAGAGAAATGTTAGTTTTCACGTGTATGTTAACAGAAGCACTCCACGATAAACGTCACTCAGGCAGGTACCACAAAGGCGTAACCATTGAGTGACAAAAATGTTTGCATTAAAAAACATTTGGCAAACATTTTAAATAGATTAGCTTCTATAATTATATTCTAAATAAGTAAAATTACAATTGTTCGTTAATTTGCTTTTGCAATAGCTAAAATAGCTAAGTTAAAATTCAAACAACCCCACACCACAGTGGTTTGGTCCGTTACGAGGGTTCCTGTGTGGGGTGGAAGCCATAGATATGTAGTATATACGCACTAGATGGCGAAAGAGGGAGTCGAGGGCGTAGCTAAACAGCGGCCATCTTACCTCAGACAACAGACCCCTCCGCTCTCAATGGTCGCAGCTGAATCGACTTCAACCAAAACACGCTTAACTCAATGAAATATTAACGGATTTACAAGCGGTTTGCCTTATTTCAAACCTTAGTACACATGGGCTTGAGCCAACATACTTGCACTTGTTGAAAGTAACGCTTTTGCTTTTGAAAGTGATAATTGTGAACCATGTGTCCCGCCTAGGCTATCTGCATGTTATAAATGGTTGAGACCACAATCGATATTTTAAAACCAATAACGACTTTATGACAGTCCAATTGTTGTCTAAATGGCTGTGTTTGGTGATGTTTCTGTATTTATTACCTGTCTAATTTGGCTTAGAGATGACGAGGCTACGGTGAGTGCACTGCTTAGCAAAACAAAGTTGACTACCTCAGTGGGAGTCGCTCATTTTATTTTAAATAAATTAATGCTAAATTGCCCGTGATTTTTAAGCGTCTTGGTTTGTTACACAAAACTTATATTGGGATATATTAAAACAGGACATTTCTGGATTTGTGTTTGCAGAAACCCAACTTTTAATAATTGTGAAGCTTGAGGGTCAACATGCCTGACTTTGTGCAGCCTACGGATGCTCAAATTGCAGCTGTGACAAACAGAGACAACATGGGATCACCTTTCACAACTGTTGCAAAGAAAACCTATACTTGTACATTATCAAGTCTGTTGTTTTTATGTAAATAAAATAATTTGAAACTGCTGTTCCATTGCTGCTACTACCGTCTTCTATACATTGTTTATCTGGTATTATGAATGTTTGAAAATCTCCTTCACAAGATCAATCCATTATCCATCTATCATACTAACCTAATCTTCTTTTGATTATTTCCTAACTTTCTCAGAAAGCATTTCCAGAGAGCTTATAATTAATAAATGAAAGTCCATAAATAAGAAAACAAAAGTTAAGAAACAGTGAAAATACAAAATCATTTGCTGGGTTAAATTTTATTGATGGTGGGCCGGTTCTGGCTGATGGATGGGATTTGGGTATTGTTTGTCTTATTTGTTGGGGTGCACATTTTGTATCTGTGTTCTGTTAATGTGGGCTTTACCTCAAAAGAACCTTGAAATCTCATCTCTACACAAATCTTATTTCACAAACCAGGAATATATAGATATAGATAGATCTATATAATATAATAATAGGCTATGTATACTTAAAGTTACTGTAGCTTACAATTGTG
>NC_091759.1:18058908-18066408 GCF_043380555.1 Nothobranchius furzeri | reverse complement strand
TGATGGCGGTGTGTGGGAGCAGCAGCCAGCCTCCAGCGGCCAGCCAGCCTCCAGCAGCTGATGGCGGGGTGGAGGAGCTGCAGCCAGCGTCCATCAGCTGATGGCGGGGTGGAAGAGCAGCAGGCAGCCTCCAGCTGGTGATGGCGGGGTGGAGGAGCTGCAGCCAGCGTCCAGCAGCTGATGGCGGGGTGCAGGAGCAGCAGCCAGCCTCCAGCAGCTGATGGCGGGGTGGAGGAGCTGCAGCCAGCCTCCAGCAGCCAGCCTCCAGCTAGTGATGGCGGGGTGGAGAAGCAGGCAGCCTCCGTCAGCTGATGGCGGGGTGGAGGAGCAGAAGCCAGCCTCCAGCAGCTGATGGCGGGGTGCAGGAGCTGCAGCCAGCGTCCAGCAGCTGATGGTGGGGTGGAGGAGCTGCAGCCAGCCTCCAGCAGCCAGCCTCCAGCTAGTGATGGCGGGGTGGAGAAGCAGGCAGCCTCCGTCAGCTGATGGCGGGGTGGAGGAGCAGAAGCCAGCCTCCAGCAGCTGATGGCGGGGTGCAGGAGCTGCAGCCAGCGTCCAGCAGCTGATGGTGGGGTGGAGGAGCTGCAGCCAGCGTCCAGCAGCTGATGGTGGGGTGGAGGAGCTGCAGCCAGCCTCCAGCAGCCAGCCTCCAGCAGCTGATGGCGGGGTGCAGGAGCAGCAGCCAGCCTCCAGCAGCTGATGGCGGGGTGCAGGAGCAGCAGGCAGCCTCCAGCAGCTGATGGCGGGGTGGAGGAGCAGAAGCCAGCCTCCAGCAGCTGATGGCGGGGTGCAGGAGCTGCAGCCAGCGTCCAGCAGCTGATGGTGGGGTGGAGGAGCTGCAGCCAGCGTCCAGCAGCTGATGGTTGGGTGGAGGAGCAGCAGCCAGCCTCCAGCAGCCAGCCTCCAGCTAGTGATGGCGGGGTGGAGAAGCAGGCAGCCTCCATCAGCTGATGGCGGGGTGGAGGAGCAGAAGCCAGCCTCCAGCTGGTGATGGCGGGGTGCAGGAGCTGCAGGCAGCCTCCAGCAGCTGATGGCGGGGTGGAGGAGCAGAAGCCAGCCTCCAGCAGCTGATGGCGGGGTGCAGGAGCTGCAGCCAGCGTCCAGCAGCTGATGGTGGGGTGGAGGAGCTGCAGCCAGCGTCCAGCAGCTGATGGTTGGGTGGAGGAGCAGCAGCCAGCCTCCAGCAGCCAGCCTCCAGCTAGTGATGGCGGGGTGGAGAAGCAGGCAGCCTCCATCAGCTGATGGCGGGGTGGAGGAGCAGAAGCCAGCCTCCAGCTGGTGATGGCGGGGTGCAGGAGCTGCAGGCAGCCTCCAGCAGCTGATGGCGGGGTGCAGGAGCTGCAGGCAGCCTCCAGCAGCTGATGGCGGGGTGGAGGAGCTGCAGCCAGCGTCCAGCAGCTGATGGTGGGGTGGAGGAGCTGCAGCCAGCGTCCAGCAGCTGATGGTTGGGTGGAGGAGCAGCAGCCAGCCTCCAGCAGCTGATGGCGGGGTGCAGGAGCAGCAGCCAGCCTCCAGCAGCTGATGGCGGGGTGGAGGAGCTGCAGCCAGCCTCCAGCAGCCAGCCTCCAGCTAGTGATGGCGGGGTGGAGAAGCAGGCAGCCTCCATCAGCTGATGGCGGGGTGGAGGAGCAGAAGCCAGCCTCCAGCTGGTGATGGCGGGGTGCAGGAGCTGCAGGCAGCCTCCAGCAGCTGATGGCGGGGTGGAGGAGCTGCAGCCAGCCTCCAGCAGCCAGCCTCCAGCTAGTGATGGCGGGGTGGAGAAGCAGGCAGCCTCCATCAGCTGATGGCGGGGTGGAGGAGCAGAAGCCAGCCTCCAGCAGCTGATGGCGGGGTGCAGGAGGTGCAGGCAGCCTCCAGCAGCTGATGGCGGGGTGCAGGAGCAGCAGGCAGCCTCCAGCAGCTGATGGCGGGGTGCAGGAGCTGCAACCAGCCTCCAGCTGGTGATGGCGGGGTGGAGGAGCTGCAGCCAGCCTCCAGCAGCCAGCCCCCAGCAGCTGATGGCGGGGTGGAGGAGCAGAAGCCAGCCTCCAGCAGCTGATGGTGGGGTGCAGGAGCTGCAGCCAGCCTCCAGCAGCCAGCCTCCAGCTGGTGATGGCGGGGTGGAGGAGCAGCAGCAGACAGCCTCCAGCAGCCAGCCAGCCTCCAGGAGCTGATGGCGGTGTGTGGGAGCAGCAGCCAGCCTCCAGCGTTCAGCCAGCATCCATCAGCTGATGGCGGTGTGAAGGAGCTGCAGCCAGCCTCCAGCAGGTCATGGTGGGGTGGAGGAGCAGCAGCCAGCCTCCAGCAGCTGATGGCGGGTTGCAGGAGCTGCAGCCAGCCTCCAGCAAATGATGGCGGGGTGCAGGAGCTGCAGGCAGCCTCCAGCAGCTGATGGCGGGGTGCAGGAGCAGCAGGCAGCCTCCAGCTGCTGATGACGGGGTGCAGGAGCTGCAACCAGCCTCCAGCTGGTGATGGTGGGGTGGAGGAGCTGCAGCCAGCCTCGAACAGCTGATGGCAGGGTGCAGGAGCAGCAGCCAGCCTCCAGCAGCTGATGGCGGGGCGCAGGAGCTGCAGGCAGCCTCCAGCAGCTGATGGCGGGGTGCAGGAGCAGCAGCCAGCCTCCAGCTGGTGATGGCGGGGTGAAGGAGCTGCAGCCAGCCACCAGCAGCTGATGGCGGGGTGAAGGAGCTGCAGCCAGCCACCAGCAGCTGATGGCGGGGTGGAGGAGCTGCAGCCAGCGTCCAGCAGCTGATGGTTGGGTGGTGGAGGAGCAGCAGCCAGCCTCCAGCAGCTGATGGCGGGGTGCAGGAGCAGCAGCCAGCGTCCAGCAGCTGATGGTTGGGTGGAGGAGCAGCAGCCAGCCTCCAGCAGCTGCTGGCGGGGTGCAGGAGCAGCAGCCAGCCTCCAGCAGCTGATGGCGGGGTGCAGGAGCTGCAGGCAGCCTCCAGCAGCTGATGGCGGTGTGCAGGAGCTGCAGCCAGCCTCCAGCAGCTGATGGCGGGGTGCAGGGGCTGCAGGCAGCCTCCAGCAGCTGATGGCGGGGTGCAGGAGCTGCAACCAGCCTCCAGCTGGTGATGGCGGGGTGGAGGAGCAGCAGCCAGCCTCCAGCAGCCAGCCTCCAGCTGCTGATGGCGGGGTGGAGGAACAGAAGCCTCCAGCAGCTGATGGCAGGGTGCAGGAGCAGCAGCCAGCCTCCAGCTGGTGATGGCGGGGTGGAGGAGCTGAAACCTGGGTCGGACCTGGTCTGCAGCAGGGCCCATTACCACTCAGAAGCTGATGGCAGTGTGTGTTTAGGTCCCTGCGGGGTGGATGAGCTGAAACCTGGGTCAGACTTGGTGTGCAGCAGGGCTCAGCACCCTCCAGAAGCCGATGACAGTGTGTCTTTAACTCCCTGCCTGGTGGGAGAGCTGAAAGCTGGGTCGGACCTGGTCTTTAGCAGAGCTCAGCAGCCTCCAGAAGCTGATGGCAGTGTGTGTTTCATCCCCTGCGGGGTGGGAGAGCTGAAACGTGGGTCGGACCTGGTCTGCAGCAGGGCCCATCACCATCCAGAAGCTGACGGCGGTGTGTGTTTAAGTCCCTGCGGGGTGGGAGAGCCATAACCTGGGTCGGACCTGGTCTGCAGCAGAGCTCAGCAGCCTCCAGAACCTGATGGCAGTGTGTCTTTAATCCACTGCGGGGTGCAGGAGCTGAAACCTGGGTCGGACCTGGTCTGCAGCAGGGCTCAGCAGCCAGCAGAAGGTGACGGCAGTGTGTGTTTAGTTCCCTGCGGGGTGCAGGAGCTGAAACCTGGGTCGGACCTGGTCTGCAGCAGAGCTCAGCAGCCAGCAGAAGGTGATGGCAGTGTGTGTTTAAGTCCCTGCCTGGTGGGAGAGCTGAAACCTGGGTCGGACCTGGTCTATAGAAGAGCTCAGCAGCCTCCAGAAGCTGATGGCAGTGTGTGTGTTTTGGTCCCTGCGGGGTGCAGGAGCAGGAACCCGGGTCGGACCTGGTCTATAGCGGAGCTCAGCAGCCTCCAGCAGCTGATGGCAGTGTGTGTTTAATTCCCTGCCTGGTGGGAGAGCTGTAACCCGGGTCGGACTTGGTCTGCAGCAGGGCCCATCACCATCCAGAAGCTGATGGCAGTGTGTCTTTAATTCCCTGCGGGGTGGAGGAGCAGAAACCTGGGTCGGACCTGGTCTATAGCAGAGCTCAGCAGCCTCCAGAAGCTGATGGCAGTGTGTGTTCAAGTCCCTGCGGGGTGGGAGAGCTGAAACCTGGGTCGGACCTGGTCTATAGAAGAGCTCAGCAGCCTCCAGCAGCTGATGGCAGTGTGTGTTTAAGTCCCTGCGGGGTGGGAGAGCTATATCCCGGGTCGGACCTGGTCTATAGCAGAGCTCAGCAGCCTCCAGCAGCTGATGGCAGTGTGTGTTTAAGTCCCTGCGGGGTGGGAGAGCTGAAACCTCGGTCGGACCTGGTCTATGGCAGAGCTCAGCAGCCTCCAGAAGCTGATGGCAGCGTGCCTCTAAGTCCCTGCCTGGTGGGAGAGCTGAAACCTGGGTCGGACATGGTCTGCAGCAGGGCTCGGCAGCCTCCAGCAGCTGATGGCAGTGTGTCTTTAAGTCCCTGCCTGGTGGGAGAGCTGAAACCTGGGTCGGACCTGGTCTATAGCAGAGCTCAGCAGCCTCCAGCAGCTGATGGCAGTGTGTGTTTAAGTCCCTGCCTGGTGTGAGAGCTGAAACCTGGGTCGGACCTGGTCTATAGAAGAGCTCAGCAGCCTCCAGCAGCTGATGGCAGTGTGTCTTTAAGTCACTGCCTGGTGGGAGAGCTGAAACCTGGGTCGGACCTGGTCTATAGTAGAGCTCAGCAGCCTCCAGCAGCTGATTGCAGTGTGTGTTTAAGTCCCTGCCTGGTGGGAGAGCTGATATCCGGGTCGGACCTGGTCCACAGCAGGGCCCATCACCCTCCAGAAGCTGGTGGCAGTGTGTGTTTAAGTCCCTGCGGGGTGCAGGAGCAGAAACCTGGGTGGGACCTGGTCTGCAGCAGAGCTCGGCAGCCTCCAGCAGCTGATGGCAGTGAGTGTTTAAGTCCCTGCGGGGTGGGAGAGCTATATCCCGGGTCAGACCTGGTCTAAAGCAGGGCCCATCACCCTCCAGAAGCTGGTGGCAGTGTGTGTTTAAGTCCCTGCGGGGTGGAGGAGCAGAAACCTGGGTCGGACCCGGTCTACAGCAGAGCTCAGCAGCCCCCAGAAGCTGATGGCAGTGTGTGTGTGTGTGTGTGTGTTTAAGTCTCTGCCTGGTTGGAGAGCCGATACCTGGGTCGGACCTGGTCTGCAGCAGGGCTCAGCAGCCTCCAGAAGCTGATGGCAGTGTGTCTTTCATTCCCTGCGGGGTGCAGGAGCAGAAACCTGGGTCGGACCTGGTCTATAGCGGAGCTCAGCAGCCTCCAGCAGCTGATGGCAGTGTGTGTGTTAAAGACCCTGCGGGGTGGGAGAGCTGAAACCTGGGTCGGACCTGGTCTGCAGCAGGGCTCAGCAGCCCCCAGAAGCTGATGGCTGTGTGTGTTTAAGTCCCTGCGGGGTGGGAGAGCTGAAACCTGGGTCGGACCTGGCCCGCAGCAGGGCCCATCACCCTCCAGAAGCTGATGGCGGTGTGGGTTTAAGTCCCTGCGGGGTTGAGGAGCTGAAACCTGGGTCGGACCTGGTCTGCAGCAGGGCCCATCACCATCCAGAAGCTGATGGCTGTGTGTGTTTAAGTCCCAGGGGGGTGGGAGAGCCATAACCTGGGTCGGACCTGGTCTGCAGCAGGGCTCAGCAGCCTCCAGTTGCAGATGGCAGTGTGTGTTTAGTTCCCTGCGGGGTGCAGGAGCTGAAACCTGGGTCGGACCTGGTCTATAGCAGAGCTCAGCAGCCTCCAGAAGCTGATGGCAGTGTGTCTTCAATTCCCTGCGGGGTGCAGGAGCTGATACCTGGGTCGGACCTGGTCTGCAGCAGGGCCCATCACCATCCAGACGCTGATGGCAGTGTGTGTTTAAGTCCTAGTGGGCTGCAGGAGCTGAAACCTGGGTCGGACCTGCTCTATAGTAGAGCTCAGCAGCCTCCAGAAGCTGATGGCAGTGTGTCTTTAAGTCCCTGCGGGGTGGGATAGCTGAAACCTGGGTCGGACCTGGTCTGCAGCAGGGCCCATCACCATCCAGACGCTGATGGCAGTGTGTGTTTAAGTCCTAGTGGGCTGCAGGAGCTGAAACCTGGGTCGGACCTGCTCTATAGTAGAGCTCAGCAGCCTCCAGAAGCTGATGGCAGTGTGTCTTTAAGTCCCTGCGGGGTGGGATAGCTGAAACCTGGGTCGGACCTGGTCTGCAGCAGGGCCCATCACCCTCCAGAAGCTGTTGGCAGTGTGTCTTCCATTCCTAGTGGGGCAGGGGAGCAAAGACCTGGGCAGAGGAGCGCCTGTCTGCATCCGATCCGGCCCCTCAGCAGCCCGCCGTGAGCCTTAGAGAACCCCCCCCCCCCCCAGCGGGCTCCAGGAACCGGGCCCTGCGTCGGACCCAGCTCAGTAAGGCCCTCCCTCGGGCCCTGCAGCAGGTGGCCCCGTCTATGCAGTCGAAAACCCCGCGAAAATCGGTGTAGAAACGCCCGAGAGGCGTGGTGCGGTTCCCCCGGCCGGTACCGGGTCCGGACCGGTCCGGAAGTCCACCCAGAACACTGCCTGGGGCTTCTGGGCGGCTCCCCAGGCGCAGGCAGTCGAAAACCGCGTGAAAATCGGTTCAGAATTGACAAAACGGCGACCTCGTCGCTCCAAAAACTAAGTCCAAACTAAGCCTTTCGCTTATCGCTTAACGCTTAAGGCGGTCGGCCTTATGGCCAGTAAATGAAAAGTGCCTGCGCCCCTGGAGGTTTTGGAAGGTGCGAGCGATGACCATGCTCGGGTTAGTAGGTGAGGCCATCGGAAAACCAGCGTGAGTTGGCGGGTTTGGGTGGCAATCTATTCCAGGCAGAGTCGACTATCTCTGGGCATCAATTTTGGGATTTTTCCGGCTCTGGTTCTGGGAGAAACGCAGGGGCAAAGTGCACGAGCCGCGGCCGATTTTGGTGGCCTGTCCCTGGGCACAAAGTCTGAGGAGTGTGGGCCTGGTTCTCCGAAAAATACCAGTCTGCTGGAGCTCACTCCCATGGCTCCAGGGGGCACGGCACACCCCCCGGTAGCCGACCAAAGTGCTCTACTCGGGCCAGACTCGGACCCACGACCCGGGGTGAGAACCACAACTACTGGTCATCCTTTTGACCTCCAGGGGGCGCGGCAGAGCCTCCCCAGTCCGACGCAAGTGCCCCACTTGGGCCATACTCAGACCCACGGCCCGGGGCGAGAACCACAACTACTGGTCATCCTTTAGACCTCCAGGGGGCCCGGCACAGCCTCCCTAGACCGACACAAGTGCTCCACTTGGGCTGTACTCTGACCCAAGTCCCGGTGCGAGAACCACAACTACTGGTCATCCTTTAGACCTCCAGGGGGCCCGGCACAGCCTCCCTAGGCCGACACAAGTGCT
>NC_091759.1:18036408-18046408 GCF_043380555.1 Nothobranchius furzeri | reverse complement strand
AGCCTCCAGCAGCCAGCCTCCAGCTGGTGATGGCGGGGCGGAGGAGCAGGCAGCCTCCATCAGCTGATGGCGGGGTGTAGGAGCAGCAGCCAGCCTCCAGCTGGTGATGGCGGGGAGGAGGAGCAGCAGCAGCCAGCCTCCAGCAGCCAGCCAGCCTCCAGCAGCTGATGGCGGTGTGTGGGAGCAGCAGCCAGCCTCCAGCGGCCAGCCAGCCTCCAGCAGCTGATGGCGGGGTGGAGGAGCTGCAGCCAGCGTCCATCAGCTGATGGCGGGGTGGAAGAGCAGCAGGCAGCCTCCAGCTGGTGATGGCGGGGTGGAGGAGCTGCAGCCAGCGTCCAGCAGCTGATGGCGGGGTGCAGGAGCAGCAGCCAGCCTCCAGCAGCTGATGGCGGGGTGGAGGAGCTGCAGCCAGCCTCCAGCAGCCAGCCTCCAGCTAGTGATGGCGGGGTGGAGAAGCAGGCAGCCTCCGTCAGCTGATGGCGGGGTGGAGGAGCAGAAGCCAGCCTCCAGCAGCTGATGGCGGGGTGCAGGAGCTGCAGCCAGCGTCCAGCAGCTGATGGTGGGGTGGAGGAGCTGCAGCCAGCCTCCAGCAGCCAGCCTCCAGCTAGTGATGGCGGGGTGGAGAAGCAGGCAGCCTCCGTCAGCTGATGGCGGGGTGGAGGAGCAGAAGCCAGCCTCCAGCAGCTGATGGCGGGGTGCAGGAGCTGCAGCCAGCGTCCAGCAGCTGATGGTGGGGTGGAGGAGCTGCAGCCAGCGTCCAGCAGCTGATGGTGGGGTGGAGGAGCTGCAGCCAGCCTCCAGCAGCCAGCCTCCAGCAGCTGATGGCGGGGTGCAGGAGCAGCAGCCAGCCTCCAGCAGCTGATGGCGGGGTGCAGGAGCAGCAGGCAGCCTCCAGCAGCTGATGGCGGGGTGGAGGAGCAGAAGCCAGCCTCCAGCAGCTGATGGCGGGGTGCAGGAGCTGCAGCCAGCGTCCAGCAGCTGATGGTGGGGTGGAGGAGCTGCAGCCAGCGTCCAGCAGCTGATGGTTGGGTGGAGGAGCAGCAGCCAGCCTCCAGCAGCCAGCCTCCAGCTAGTGATGGCGGGGTGGAGAAGCAGGCAGCCTCCATCAGCTGATGGCGGGGTGGAGGAGCAGAAGCCAGCCTCCAGCTGGTGATGGCGGGGTGCAGGAGCTGCAGGCAGCCTCCAGCAGCTGATGGCGGGGTGCAGGAGCTGCAGGCAGCCTCCAGCAGCTGATGGCGGGGTGGAGGAGCTGCAGCCAGCGTCCAGCAGCTGATGGTGGGGTGGAGGAGCTGCAGCCAGCGTCCAGCAGCTGATGGTTGGGTGGAGGAGCAGCAGCCAGCCTCCAGCAGCTGATGGCGGGGTGCAGGAGCAGCAGCCAGCCTCCAGCAGCTGATGGCGGGGTGGAGGAGCTGCAGCCAGCCTCCAGCAGCCAGCCTCCAGCTAGTGATGGCGGGGTGGAGAAGCAGGCAGCCTCCATCAGCTGATGGCGGGGTGGAGGAGCAGAAGCCAGCCTCCAGCTGGTGATGGCGGGGTGCAGGAGCTGCAGGCAGCCTCCAGCAGCTGATGGCGGGGTGGAGGAGCTGCAGCCAGCCTCCAGCAGCCAGCCTCCAGCTAGTGATGGCGGGGTGGAGAAGCAGGCAGCCTCCATCAGCTGATGGCGGGGTGGAGGAGCAGAAGCCAGCCTCCAGCAGCTGATGGCGGGGTGCAGGAGGTGCAGGCAGCCTCCAGCAGCTGATGGCGGGGTGCAGGAGCAGCAGGCAGCCTCCAGCAGCTGATGGCGGGGTGCAGGAGCTGCAACCAGCCTCCAGCTGGTGATGGCGGGGTGGAGGAGCTGCAGCCAGCCTCCAGCAGCCAGCCCCCAGCAGCTGATGGCGGGGTGGAGGAGCAGAAGCCAGCCTCCAGCAGCTGATGGTGGGGTGCAGGAGCTGCAGCCAGCCTCCAGCAGCCAGCCTCCAGCTGGTGATGGCGGGGTGGAGGAGCAGCAGCAGACAGCCTCCAGCAGCCAGCCAGCCTCCAGGAGCTGATGGCGGTGTGTGGGAGCAGCAGCCAGCCTCCAGCGTTCAGCCAGCATCCATCAGCTGATGGCGGTGTGAAGGAGCTGCAGCCAGCCTCCAGCAGGTCATGGTGGGGTGGAGGAGCAGCAGCCAGCCTCCAGCAGCTGATG
The DNA here is from genome assembly GCF_043380555.1 of Nothobranchius furzeri. NCBI lineage: Eukaryota > Metazoa > Chordata > Actinopteri > Cyprinodontiformes > Nothobranchiidae > Nothobranchius > Nothobranchius furzeri. The sequence continues at coordinate 18,044,244 of NC_091759.1, read as the reverse complement.
GCGGGTTGCAGGAGCTGCAGCCAGCCTCCAGCAAATGATGGCGGGGTGCAGGAGCTGCAGGCAGCCTCCAGCAGCTGATGGCGGGGTGCAGGAGCAGCAGGCAGCCTCCAGCTGCTGATGACGGGGTGCAGGAGCTGCAACCAGCCTCCAGCTGGTGATGGTGGGGTGGAGGAGCTGCAGCCAGCCTCGAACAGCTGATGGCAGGGTGCAGGAGCAGCAGCCAGCCTCCAGCAGCTGATGGCGGGGCGCAGGAGCTGCAGGCAGCCTCCAGCAGCTGATGGCGGGGTGCAGGAGCAGCAGCCAGCCTCCAGCTGGTGATGGCGGGGTGAAGGAGCTGCAGCCAGCCACCAGCAGCTGATGGCGGGGTGAAGGAGCTGCAGCCAGCCACCAGCAGCTGATGGCGGGGTGGAGGAGCTGCAGCCAGCGTCCAGCAGCTGATGGTTGGGTGGTGGAGGAGCAGCAGCCAGCCTCCAGCAGCTGATGGCGGGGTGCAGGAGCAGCAGCCAGCGTCCAGCAGCTGATGGTTGGGTGGAGGAGCAGCAGCCAGCCTCCAGCAGCTGCTGGCGGGGTGCAGGAGCAGCAGCCAGCCTCCAGCAGCTGATGGCGGGGTGCAGGAGCTGCAGGCAGCCTCCAGCAGCTGATGGCGGTGTGCAGGAGCTGCAGCCAGCCTCCAGCAGCTGATGGCGGGGTGCAGGGGCTGCAGGCAGCCTCCAGCAGCTGATGGCGGGGTGCAGGAGCTGCAACCAGCCTCCAGCTGGTGATGGCGGGGTGGAGGAGCAGCAGCCAGCCTCCAGCAGCCAGCCTCCAGCTGCTGATGGCGGGGTGGAGGAACAGAAGCCTCCAGCAGCTGATGGCAGGGTGCAGGAGCAGCAGCCAGCCTCCAGCTGGTGATGGCGGGGTGGAGGAGCTGAAACCTGGGTCGGACCTGGTCTGCAGCAGGGCCCATTACCACTCAGAAGCTGATGGCAGTGTGTGTTTAGGTCCCTGCGGGGTGGATGAGCTGAAACCTGGGTCAGACTTGGTGTGCAGCAGGGCTCAGCACCCTCCAGAAGCCGATGACAGTGTGTCTTTAACTCCCTGCCTGGTGGGAGAGCTGAAAGCTGGGTCGGACCTGGTCTTTAGCAGAGCTCAGCAGCCTCCAGAAGCTGATGGCAGTGTGTGTTTCATCCCCTGCGGGGTGGGAGAGCTGAAACGTGGGTCGGACCTGGTCTGCAGCAGGGCCCATCACCATCCAGAAGCTGACGGCGGTGTGTGTTTAAGTCCCTGCGGGGTGGGAGAGCCATAACCTGGGTCGGACCTGGTCTGCAGCAGAGCTCAGCAGCCTCCAGAACCTGATGGCAGTGTGTCTTTAATCCACTGCGGGGTGCAGGAGCTGAAACCTGGGTCGGACCTGGTCTGCAGCAGGGCTCAGCAGCCAGCAGAAGGTGACGGCAGTGTGTGTTTAGTTCCCTGCGGGGTGCAGGAGCTGAAACCTGGGTCGGACCTGGTCTGCAGCAGAGCTCAGCAGCCAGCAGAAGGTGATGGCAGTGTGTGTTTAAGTCCCTGCCTGGTGGGAGAGCTGAAACCTGGGTCGGACCTGGTCTATAGAAGAGCTCAGCAGCCTCCAGAAGCTGATGGCAGTGTGTGTGTTTTGGTCCCTGCGGGGTGCAGGAGCAGGAACCCGGGTCGGACCTGGTCTATAGCGGAGCTCAGCAGCCTCCAGCAGCTGATGGCAGTGTGTGTTTAATTCCCTGCCTGGTGGGAGAGCTGTAACCCGGGTCGGACTTGGTCTGCAGCAGGGCCCATCACCATCCAGAAGCTGATGGCAGTGTGTCTTTAATTCCCTGCGGGGTGGAGGAGCAGAAACCTGGGTCGGACCTGGTCTATAGCAGAGCTCAGCAGCCTCCAGAAGCTGATGGCAGTGTGTGTTCAAGTCCCTGCGGGGTGGGAGAGCTGAAACCTGGGTCGGACCTGGTCTATAGAAGAGCTCAGCAGCCTCCAGCAGCTGATGGCAGTGTGTGTTTAAGTCCCTGCGGGGTGGGAGAGCTATATCCCGGGTCGGACCTGGTCTATAGCAGAGCTCAGCAGCCTCCAGCAGCTGATGGCAGTGTGTGTTTAAGTCCCTGCGGGGTGGGAGAGCTGAAACCTCGGTCGGACCTGGTCTATGGCAGAGCTCAGCAGCCTCCAGAAGCTGATGGCAGCGTGCCTCTAAGTCCCTGCCTGGTGGGAGAGCTGAAACCTGGGTCGGACATGGTCTGCAGCAGGGCTCGGCAGCCTCCAGCAGCTGATGGCAGTGTGTCTTTAAGTCCCTGCCTGGTGGGAGAGCTGAAACCTGGGTCGGACCTGGTCTATAGCAGAGCTCAGCAGCCTCCAGCAGCTGATGGCAGTGTGTGTTTAAGTCCCTGCCTGGTGTGAGAGCTGAAACCTGGGTCGGACCTGGTCTATAGAAGAGCTCAGCAGCCTCCAGCAGCTGATGGCAGTGTGTCTTTAAGTCACTGCCTGGTGGGAGAGCTGAAACCTGGGTCGGACCTGGTCTATAGTAGAGCTCAGCAGCCTCCAGCAGCTGATTGCAGTGTGTGTTTAAGTCCCTGCCTGGTGGGAGAGCTGATATCCGGGTCGGACCTGGTCCACAGCAGGGCCCATCACCCTCCAGAAGCTGGTGGCAGTGTGTGTTTAAGTCCCTGCGGGGTGCAGGAGCAGAAACCTGGGTGGGACCTGGTCTGCAGCAGAGCTCGGCAGCCTCCAGCAGCTGATGGCAGTGAGTGTTTAAGTCCCTGCGGGGTGGGAGAGCTATATCCCGGGTCAGACCTGGTCTAAAGCAGGGCCCATCACCCTCCAGAAGCTGGTGGCAGTGTGTGTTTAAGTCCCTGCGGGGTGGAGGAGCAGAAACCTGGGTCGGACCCGGTCTACAGCAGAGCTCAGCAGCCCCCAGAAGCTGATGGCAGTGTGTGTGTGTGTGTGTGTGTTTAAGTCTCTGCCTGGTTGGAGAGCCGATACCTGGGTCGGACCTGGTCTGCAGCAGGGCTCAGCAGCCTCCAGAAGCTGATGGCAGTGTGTCTTTCATTCCCTGCGGGGTGCAGGAGCAGAAACCTGGGTCGGACCTGGTCTATAGCGGAGCTCAGCAGCCTCCAGCAGCTGATGGCAGTGTGTGTGTTAAAGACCCTGCGGGGTGGGAGAGCTGAAACCTGGGTCGGACCTGGTCTGCAGCAGGGCTCAGCAGCCCCCAGAAGCTGATGGCTGTGTGTGTTTAAGTCCCTGCGGGGTGGGAGAGCTGAAACCTGGGTCGGACCTGGCCCGCAGCAGGGCCCATCACCCTCCAGAAGCTGATGGCGGTGTGGGTTTAAGTCCCTGCGGGGTTGAGGAGCTGAAACCTGGGTCGGACCTGGTCTGCAGCAGGGCCCATCACCATCCAGAAGCTGATGGCTGTGTGTGTTTAAGTCCCAGGGGGGTGGGAGAGCCATAACCTGGGTCGGACCTGGTCTGCAGCAGGGCTCAGCAGCCTCCAGTTGCAGATGGCAGTGTGTGTTTAGTTCCCTGCGGGGTGCAGGAGCTGAAACCTGGGTCGGACCTGGTCTATAGCAGAGCTCAGCAGCCTCCAGAAGCTGATGGCAGTGTGTCTTCAATTCCCTGCGGGGTGCAGGAGCTGATACCTGGGTCGGACCTGGTCTGCAGCAGGGCCCATCACCATCCAGACGCTGATGGCAGTGTGTGTTTAAGTCCTAGTGGGCTGCAGGAGCTGAAACCTGGGTCGGACCTGCTCTATAGTAGAGCTCAGCAGCCTCCAGAAGCTGATGGCAGTGTGTCTTTAAGTCCCTGCGGGGTGGGATAGCTGAAACCTGGGTCGGACCTGGTCTGCAGCAGGGCCCATCACCATCCAGACGCTGATGGCAGTGTGTGTTTAAGTCCTAGTGGGCTGCAGGAGCTGAAACCTGGGTCGGACCTGCTCTATAGTAGAGCTCAGCAGCCTCCAGAAGCTGATGGCAGTGTGTCTTTAAGTCCCTGCGGGGTGGGATAGCTGAAACCTGGGTCGGACCTGGTCTGCAGCAGGGCCCATCACCCTCCAGAAGCTGTTGGCAGTGTGTCTTCCATTCCTAGTGGGGCAGGGGAGCAAAGACCTGGGCAGAGGAGCGCCTGTCTGCATCCGATCCGGCCCCTCAGCAGCCCGCCGTGAGCCTTAGAGAACCCCCCCCCCCCCCCAGCGGGCTCCAGGAACCGGGCCCTGCGTCGGACCCAGCTCAGTAAGGCCCTCCCTCGGGCCCTGCAGCAGGTGGCCCCGTCTATGCAGTCGAAAACCCCGCGAAAATCGGTGTAGAAACGCCCGAGAGGCGTGGTGCGGTTCCCCCGGCCGGTACCGGGTCCGGACCGGTCCGGAAGTCCACCCAGAACACTGCCTGGGGCTTCTGGGCGGCTCCCCAGGCGCAGGCAGTCGAAAACCGCGTGAAAATCGGTTCAGAATTGACAAAACGGCGACCTCGTCGCTCCAAAAACTAAGTCCAAACTAAGCCTTTCGCTTATCGCTTAACGCTTAAGGCGGTCGGCCTTATGGCCAGTAAATGAAAAGTGCCTGCGCCCCTGGAGGTTTTGGAAGGTGCGAGCGATGACCATGCTCGGGTTAGTAGGTGAGGCCATCGGAAAACCAGCGTGAGTTGGCGGGTTTGGGTGGCAATCTATTCCAGGCAGAGTCGACTATCTCTGGGCATCAATTTTGGGATTTTTCCGGCTCTGGTTCTGGGAGAAACGCAGGGGCAAAGTGCACGAGCCGCGGCCGATTTTGGTGGCCTGTCCCTGGGCACAAAGTCTGAGGAGTGTGGGCCTGGTTCTCCGAAAAATACCAGTCTGCTGGAGCTCACTCCCATGGCTCCAGGGGGCACGGCACACCCCCCGGTAGCCGACCAAAGTGCTCTACTCGGGCCAGACTCGGACCCACGACCCGGGGTGAGAACCACAACTACTGGTCATCCTTTTGACCTCCAGGGGGCGCGGCAGAGCCTCCCCAGTCCGACGCAAGTGCCCCACTTGGGCCATACTCAGACCCACGGCCCGGGGCGAGAACCACAACTACTGGTCATCCTTTAGACCTCCAGGGGGCCCGGCACAGCCTCCCTAGACCGACACAAGTGCTCCACTTGGGCTGTACTCTGACCCAAGTCCCGGTGCGAGAACCACAACTACTGGTCATCCTTTAGACCTCCAGGGGGCCCGGCACAGCCTCCCTAGGCCGACACAAGTGCTCCACTTGGGCTATACTCTGACCCAAGTCCCGGGGCGAGAACCACAACTACTGGTCATCCTTTTGACCTCATGGTCATCCTTTAGATCTCCAGGGGGCCCGGCACAGCCTCCCTAGGCCGACACAAGTGCTCCACTTGGGCTATACTCTGACCCAAGTCCCGGGGCGAGAACCACAACTACTGGTCATCCTTTAGACCTCCAGGGGGCACGGCACACCCCCCGGTAGCCGACCAAAGTGCTCTACTCGGGCCAGACTCGGACCCACGACCCGGGGTGAGAACCACAACTACTGGTCATCCTTTAGACCTCCAGGGGGCCCGGCACAGCCTCCCTAGTCCGACACAAGTGCTCCACTTGGGCTATACTCTGACCCAAGTCCCGGGGCGAGAACCACAACTACTGGTCATCCTTTAGACCTCCAGGGGGACCGGCACAGCCTCCCTAGACCGACACAAGTGCACCACTTGGGCCATACTCTGACCCAAGTCCCGGGGCGAGAACCACAACTACTGGTCATCCTTTTGACCTCATGGTCATCCTTTAGACCTCAAGGGGGCACGGCAGAGCCTCCCTAGTCCGACACAAGTGTCCCACTTGGGCTATACTATGACCCAAGTCCCGGGGCGAGAACCACAACTACTGGTCATCCTTTAGACCTCAAGGGGGCACGGCAGAGCCTCCCTAGTCCGACACAAGTGTCCCACTTGGGCCATACTCAGACCCACGGCCCGGGGCGAGAACCACAACTACTGGTCATCCTTTAGACCTCCAGGGGGCCCGGCACAGCCTCCCTAGTCCGACGCAAGTGCTCCACTTGGGCTGTACTCTGACCCAAGTCCCGGGGCGAGAACCACAACTAATGGTCATCCTTTAGACCTCCAGGGGGCACGGCACAGCCTCCCTAGTCCGACACAAGTGCTCCACTTGGGCTATACTCTGACCCAAGTCCCGGGGCGAGAACCACAACTACTGGTCATCCTTTAGACCTCCAGGGGGCACGGCAGAGCCTCCCTAGTCCGACACAAGTGTCCCACTTGGGCTATTCTCTGACCCAAGTCCCGGGGCGAGAACCACAACTACTGGTCATCCTTTAGACCTCCAGGGGGCACGACACAGCCTCCCTAGTCCGACCCAAGTGCTCCACTTGGGCTATACTATGACCCAAGTCCCGGGGCGAGAACCACAACTACTGGTCATCCTTTAGACCTCCAGGGGGCACGGCACAGCCTCCCTAGTCCGACACAAGTGCTCCACTTGGGCTATACTCTGACCCAAGTCCCGGGGCGAGAACCACAACTACTGGTCATCCTTTAGACCTCCAGGGGGCACGGCACAGCCTCCCTAGTCCGACACAAGTGCTCCACTTGGGCTATACTCTGACCCAAGTCCCGGGGCGAGAACCACAACTACTGGTCATCCTTTTGACCTCATGGTCATCCTTTAGACCTCCAGGGGGCCCGGCACAGCCTCCCTAGGCCGACACAAGTGCTCCACTTGGGCTATACTCTGACCCAAGTCCCGGGGCGAGAACCACAACTACTGGTCATCCTTTAGACCTCCAGGGGGCACGGCACAGCCTCCCTAGTCCGACACAAGTGCTCCACTTGGGCTATACTCTGACCCAAGTCCCGGGGCGAGAACCACAACTACTGGTCATCCTTTTGACCTCATGGTCATCCTTTAGACCTCCAGGGGGCCCGGCACAGCCTCCCTAGACCGACACAAGTGCTCCACTTGGGCTGTACTCTGACCCAAGTCCCGGTGCGAGAACCACAACTACTGGTCATCCTTTAGACCTCCAGGGGGCCCGGCACAGCCTCCCTAGGCCGACACAAGTGCTCCACTTGGGCTATACTCTGACCCAAGTCCCGGGGCGAGAACCACAACTACTGGTCATCCTTTTGACCTCATGGTCATCCTTTAGATCTCCAGGGGGCCCGGCACAGCCTCCCTAGGCCGACACAAGTGCTCCACTTGGGCTATACTCTGACCCAAGTCCCGGGGCGAGAACCACAACTACTGGTCATCCTTTAGACCTCCAGGGGGCACGGCACACCCCCCGGTAGCCGACCAAAGTGCTCTACTCGGGCCAGACTCGGACCCACGACCCGGGGTGAGAACCACAACTACTGGTCATCCTTTAGACCTCCAGGGGGCCCGGCACAGCCTCCCTAGTCCGACACAAGTGCTCCACTTGGGCTATACTCTGACCCAAGTCCCGGGGCGAGAACCACAACTACTGGTCATCCTTTAGACCTCCAGGGGGACCGGCACAGCCTCCCTAGACCGACACAAGTGCACCACTTGGGCCATACTCTGACCCAAGTCCCGGGGCGAGAACCACAACTACTGGTCATCCTTTTGACCTCATGGTCATCCTTTAGACCTCAAGGGGGCACGGCAGAGCCTCCCTAGTCCGACACAAGTGTCCCACTTGGGCTATACTATGACCCAAGTCCCGGGGCGAGAACCACAACTACTGGTCATCCTTTAGACCTCAAGGGGGCACGGCAGAGCCTCCCTAGTCCGACACAAGTGTCCCACTTGGGCCATACTCAGACCCACGGCCCGGGGCGAGAACCACAACTACTGGTCATCCTTTAGACCTCCAGGGGGCCCGGCACA
>NC_091759.1:18013908-18023908 GCF_043380555.1 Nothobranchius furzeri | reverse complement strand
CAGCTGATGGCGGGGTGCAGGAGCAGCAGGCAGCCTCCAGCAGCTGATGGCGGGGTGGAGGAGCAGAAGCCAGCCTCCAGCAGCTGATGGCGGGGTGCAGGAGCTGCAGCCAGCGTCCAGCAGCTGATGGTGGGGTGGAGGAGCTGCAGCCAGCGTCCAGCAGCTGATGGTTGGGTGGAGGAGCAGCAGCCAGCCTCCAGCAGCCAGCCTCCAGCTAGTGATGGCGGGGTGGAGAAGCAGGCAGCCTCCATCAGCTGATGGCGGGGTGGAGGAGCAGAAGCCAGCCTCCAGCTGGTGATGGCGGGGTGCAGGAGCTGCAGGCAGCCTCCAGCAGCTGATGGCGGGGTGCAGGAGCTGCAGGCAGCCTCCAGCAGCTGATGGCGGGGTGGAGGAGCTGCAGCCAGCGTCCAGCAGCTGATGGTGGGGTGGAGGAGCTGCAGCCAGCGTCCAGCAGCTGATGGTTGGGTGGAGGAGCAGCAGCCAGCCTCCAGCAGCTGATGGCGGGGTGCAGGAGCAGCAGCCAGCCTCCAGCAGCTGATGGCGGGGTGGAGGAGCTGCAGCCAGCCTCCAGCAGCCAGCCTCCAGCTAGTGATGGCGGGGTGGAGAAGCAGGCAGCCTCCATCAGCTGATGGCGGGGTGGAGGAGCAGAAGCCAGCCTCCAGCTGGTGATGGCGGGGTGCAGGAGCTGCAGGCAGCCTCCAGCAGCTGATGGCGGGGTGGAGGAGCTGCAGCCAGCCTCCAGCAGCCAGCCTCCAGCTAGTGATGGCGGGGTGGAGAAGCAGGCAGCCTCCATCAGCTGATGGCGGGGTGGAGGAGCAGAAGCCAGCCTCCAGCAGCTGATGGCGGGGTGCAGGAGGTGCAGGCAGCCTCCAGCAGCTGATGGCGGGGTGCAGGAGCAGCAGGCAGCCTCCAGCAGCTGATGGCGGGGTGCAGGAGCTGCAACCAGCCTCCAGCTGGTGATGGCGGGGTGGAGGAGCTGCAGCCAGCCTCCAGCAGCCAGCCCCCAGCAGCTGATGGCGGGGTGGAGGAGCAGAAGCCAGCCTCCAGCAGCTGATGGTGGGGTGCAGGAGCTGCAGCCAGCCTCCAGCAGCCAGCCTCCAGCTGGTGATGGCGGGGTGGAGGAGCAGCAGCAGACAGCCTCCAGCAGCCAGCCAGCCTCCAGGAGCTGATGGCGGTGTGTGGGAGCAGCAGCCAGCCTCCAGCGTTCAGCCAGCATCCATCAGCTGATGGCGGTGTGAAGGAGCTGCAGCCAGCCTCCAGCAGGTCATGGTGGGGTGGAGGAGCAGCAGCCAGCCTCCAGCAGCTGATGGCGGGTTGCAGGAGCTGCAGCCAGCCTCCAGCAAATGATGGCGGGGTGCAGGAGCTGCAGGCAGCCTCCAGCAGCTGATGGCGGGGTGCAGGAGCAGCAGGCAGCCTCCAGCTGCTGATGACGGGGTGCAGGAGCTGCAACCAGCCTCCAGCTGGTGATGGTGGGGTGGAGGAGCTGCAGCCAGCCTCGAACAGCTGATGGCAGGGTGCAGGAGCAGCAGCCAGCCTCCAGCAGCTGATGGCGGGGCGCAGGAGCTGCAGGCAGCCTCCAGCAGCTGATGGCGGGGTGCAGGAGCAGCAGCCAGCCTCCAGCTGGTGATGGCGGGGTGAAGGAGCTGCAGCCAGCCACCAGCAGCTGATGGCGGGGTGAAGGAGCTGCAGCCAGCCACCAGCAGCTGATGGCGGGGTGGAGGAGCTGCAGCCAGCGTCCAGCAGCTGATGGTTGGGTGGTGGAGGAGCAGCAGCCAGCCTCCAGCAGCTGATGGCGGGGTGCAGGAGCAGCAGCCAGCGTCCAGCAGCTGATGGTTGGGTGGAGGAGCAGCAGCCAGCCTCCAGCAGCTGCTGGCGGGGTGCAGGAGCAGCAGCCAGCCTCCAGCAGTGATGGCGGGGTGCAGGAGCTGCAGGCAGCCTCCAGCAGCTGATGGCGGTGTGCAGGAGCTGCAGCCAGCCTCCAGCAGCTGATGGCGGGGTGCAGGGGCTGCAGGCAGCCTCCAGCAGCTGATGGCGGGGTGCAGGAGCTGCAACCAGCCTCCAGCTGGTGATGGCGGGGTGGAGGAGCAGCAGCCAGCCTCCAGCAGCCAGCCTCCAGCTGCTGATGGCGGGGTGGAGGAACAGAAGCCTCCAGCAGCTGATGGCAGGGTGCAGGAGCAGCAGCCAGCCTCCAGCTGGTGATGGCGGGGTGGAGGAGCTGAAACCTGGGTCGGACCTGGTCTGCAGCAGGGCCCATTACCACTCAGAAGCTGATGGCAGTGTGTGTTTAGGTCCCTGCGGGGTGGATGAGCTGAAACCTGGGTCAGACTTGGTGTGCAGCAGGGCTCAGCACCCTCCAGAAGCCGATGACAGTGTGTCTTTAACTCCCTGCCTGGTGGGAGAGCTGAAAGCTGGGTCGGACCTGGTCTTTAGCAGAGCTCAGCAGCCTCCAGAAGCTGATGGCAGTGTGTGTTTCATCCCCTGCGGGGTGGGAGAGCTGAAACGTGGGTCGGACCTGGTCTGCAGCAGGGCCCATCACCATCCAGAAGCTGACGGCGGTGTGTGTTTAAGTCCCTGCGGGGTGGGAGAGCCATAACCTGGGTCGGACCTGGTCTGCAGCAGAGCTCAGCAGCCTCCAGAACCTGATGGCAGTGTGTCTTTAATCCACTGCGGGGTGCAGGAGCTGAAACCTGGGTCGGACCTGGTCTGCAGCAGGGCTCAGCAGCCAGCAGAAGGTGACGGCAGTGTGTGTTTAGTTCCCTGCGGGGTGCAGGAGCTGAAACCTGGGTCGGACCTGGTCTGCAGCAGAGCTCAGCAGCCAGCAGAAGGTGATGGCAGTGTGTGTTTAAGTCCCTGCCTGGTGGGAGAGCTGAAACCTGGGTCGGACCTGGTCTATAGAAGAGCTCAGCAGCCTCCAGAAGCTGATGGCAGTGTGTGTGTTTTGGTCCCTGCGGGGTGCAGGAGCAGGAACCCGGGTCGGACCTGGTCTATAGCGGAGCTCAGCAGCCTCCAGCAGCTGATGGCAGTGTGTGTTTAATTCCCTGCCTGGTGGGAGAGCTGTAACCCGGGTCGGACTTGGTCTGCAGCAGGGCCCATCACCATCCAGAAGCTGATGGCAGTGTGTCTTTAATTCCCTGCGGGGTGGAGGAGCAGAAACCTGGGTCGGACCTGGTCTATAGCAGAGCTCAGCAGCCTCCAGAAGCTGATGGCAGTGTGTGTTCAAGTCCCTGCGGGGTGGGAGAGCTGAAACCTGGGTCGGACCTGGTCTATAGAAGAGCTCAGCAGCCTCCAGCAGCTGATGGCAGTGTGTGTTTAAGTCCCTGCGGGGTGGGAGAGCTATATCCCGGGTCGGACCTGGTCTATAGCAGAGCTCAGCAGCCTCCAGCAGCTGATGGCAGTGTGTGTTTAAGTCCCTGCGGGGTGGGAGAGCTGAAACCTCGGTCGGACCTGGTCTATGGCAGAGCTCAGCAGCCTCCAGAAGCTGATGGCAGCGTGCCTCTAAGTCCCTGCCTGGTGGGAGAGCTGAAACCTGGGTCGGACATGGTCTGCAGCAGGGCTCGGCAGCCTCCAGCAGCTGATGGCAGTGTGTCTTTAAGTCCCTGCCTGGTGGGAGAGCTGAAACCTGGGTCGGACCTGGTCTATAGCAGAGCTCAGCAGCCTCCAGCAGCTGATGGCAGTGTGTGTTTAAGTCCCTGCCTGGTGTGAGAGCTGAAACCTGGGTCGGACCTGGTCTATAGAAGAGCTCAGCAGCCTCCAGCAGCTGATGGCAGTGTGTCTTTAAGTCACTGCCTGGTGGGAGAGCTGAAACCTGGGTCGGACCTGGTCTATAGTAGAGCTCAGCAGCCTCCAGCAGCTGATTGCAGTGTGTGTTTAAGTCCCTGCCTGGTGGGAGAGCTGATATCCGGGTCGGACCTGGTCCACAGCAGGGCCCATCACCCTCCAGAAGCTGGTGGCAGTGTGTGTTTAAGTCCCTGCGGGGTGCAGGAGCAGAAACCTGGGTGGGACCTGGTCTGCAGCAGAGCTCGGCAGCCTCCAGCAGCTGATGGCAGTGAGTGTTTAAGTCCCTGCGGGGTGGGAGAGCTATATCCCGGGTCAGACCTGGTCTAAAGCAGGGCCCATCACCCTCCAGAAGCTGGTGGCAGTGTGTGTTTAAGTCCCTGCGGGGTGGAGGAGCAGAAACCTGGGTCGGACCCGGTCTACAGCAGAGCTCAGCAGCCCCCAGAAGCTGATGGCAGTGTGTGTGTGTGTGTGTGTGTTTAAGTCTCTGCCTGGTTGGAGAGCCGATACCTGGGTCGGACCTGGTCTGCAGCAGGGCTCAGCAGCCTCCAGAAGCTGATGGCAGTGTGTCTTTCATTCCCTGCGGGGTGCAGGAGCAGAAACCTGGGTCGGACCTGGTCTATAGCGGAGCTCAGCAGCCTCCAGCAGCTGATGGCAGTGTGTGTGTTAAAGACCCTGCGGGGTGGGAGAGCTGAAACCTGGGTCGGACCTGGTCTGCAGCAGGGCTCAGCAGCCCCCAGAAGCTGATGGCTGTGTGTGTTTAAGTCCCTGCGGGGTGGGAGAGCTGAAACCTGGGTCGGACCTGGCCCGCAGCAGGGCCCATCACCCTCCAGAAGCTGATGGCGGTGTGGGTTTAAGTCCCTGCGGGGTTGAGGAGCTGAAACCTGGGTCGGACCTGGTCTGCAGCAGGGCCCATCACCATCCAGAAGCTGATGGCTGTGTGTGTTTAAGTCCCAGGGGGGTGGGAGAGCCATAACCTGGGTCGGACCTGGTCTGCAGCAGGGCTCAGCAGCCTCCAGTTGCAGATGGCAGTGTGTGTTTAGTTCCCTGCGGGGTGCAGGAGCTGAAACCTGGGTCGGACCTGGTCTATAGCAGAGCTCAGCAGCCTCCAGAAGCTGATGGCAGTGTGTCTTCAATTCCCTGCGGGGTGCAGGAGCTGATACCTGGGTCGGACCTGGTCTGCAGCAGGGCCCATCACCATCCAGACGCTGATGGCAGTGTGTGTTTAAGTCCTAGTGGGCTGCAGGAGCTGAAACCTGGGTCGGACCTGCTCTATAGTAGAGCTCAGCAGCCTCCAGAAGCTGATGGCAGTGTGTCTTTAAGTCCCTGCGGGGTGGGATAGCTGAAACCTGGGTCGGACCTGGTCTGCAGCAGGGCCCATCACCATCCAGACGCTGATGGCAGTGTGTGTTTAAGTCCTAGTGGGCTGCAGGAGCTGAAACCTGGGTCGGACCTGCTCTATAGTAGAGCTCAGCAGCCTCCAGAAGCTGATGGCAGTGTGTCTTTAAGTCCCTGCGGGGTGGGATAGCTGAAACCTGGGTCGGACCTGGTCTGCAGCAGGGCCCATCACCCTCCAGAAGCTGTTGGCAGTGTGTCTTCCATTCCTAGTGGGGCAGGGGAGCAAAGACCTGGGCAGAGGAGCGCCTGTCTGCATCCGATCCGGCCCCTCAGCAGCCCGCCGTGAGCCTTAGAGAACCCCCCCCCCCCCCCAGCGGGCTCCAGGAACCGGGCCCTGCGTCGGACCCAGCTCAGTAAGGCCCTCCCTCGGGCCCTGCAGCAGGTGGCCCCGTCTATGCAGTCGAAAACCCCGCGAAAATCGGTGTAGAAACGCCCGAGAGGCGTGGTGCGGTTCCCCCGGCCGGTACCGGGTCCGGACCGGTCCGGAAGTCCACCCAGAACACTGCCTGGGGCTTCTGGGCGGCTCCCCAGGCGCAGGCAGTCGAAAACCGCGTGAAAATCGGTTCAGAATTGACAAAACGGCGACCTCGTCGCTCCAAAAACTAAGTCCAAACTAAGCCTTTCGCTTATCGCTTAACGCTTAAGGCGGTCGGCCTTATGGCCAGTAAATGAAAAGTGCCTGCGCCCCTGGAGGTTTTGGAAGGTGCGAGCGATGACCATGCTCGGGTTAGTAGGTGAGGCCATCGGAAAACCAGCGTGAGTTGGCGGGTTTGGGTGGCAATCTATTCCAGGCAGAGTCGACTATCTCTGGGCATCAATTTTGGGATTTTTCCGGCTCTGGTTCTGGGAGAAACGCAGGGGCAAAGTGCACGAGCCGCGGCCGATTTTGGTGGCCTGTCCCTGGGCACAAAGTCTGAGGAGTGTGGGCCTGGTTCTCCGAAAAATACCAGTCTGCTGGAGCTCACTCCCATGGCTCCAGGGGGCACGGCACACCCCCCGGTAGCCGACCAAAGTGCTCTACTCGGGCCAGACTCGGACCCACGACCCGGGGTGAGAACCACAACTACTGGTCATCCTTTTGACCTCCAGGGGGCGCGGCAGAGCCTCCCCAGTCCGACGCAAGTGCCCCACTTGGGCCATACTCAGACCCACGGCCCGGGGCGAGAACCACAACTACTGGTCATCCTTTAGACCTCCAGGGGGCCCGGCACAGCCTCCCTAGACCGACACAAGTGCTCCACTTGGGCTGTACTCTGACCCAAGTCCCGGTGCGAGAACCACAACTACTGGTCATCCTTTAGACCTCCAGGGGGCCCGGCACAGCCTCCCTAGGCCGACACAAGTGCTCCACTTGGGCTATACTCTGACCCAAGTCCCGGGGCGAGAACCACAACTACTGGTCATCCTTTTGACCTCATGGTCATCCTTTAGATCTCCAGGGGGCCCGGCACAGCCTCCCTAGGCCGACACAAGTGCTCCACTTGGGCTATACTCTGACCCAAGTCCCGGGGCGAGAACCACAACTACTGGTCATCCTTTAGACCTCCAGGGGGCACGGCACACCCCCCGGTAGCCGACCAAAGTGCTCTACTCGGGCCAGACTCGGACCCACGACCCGGGGTGAGAACCACAACTACTGGTCATCCTTTAGACCTCCAGGGGGCCCGGCACAGCCTCCCTAGTCCGACACAAGTGCTCCACTTGGGCTATACTCTGACCCAAGTCCCGGGGCGAGAACCACAACTACTGGTCATCCTTTAGACCTCCAGGGGGACCGGCACAGCCTCCCTAGACCGACACAAGTGCACCACTTGGGCCATACTCTGACCCAAGTCCCGGGGCGAGAACCACAACTACTGGTCATCCTTTTGACCTCATGGTCATCCTTTAGACCTCAAGGGGGCACGGCAGAGCCTCCCTAGTCCGACACAAGTGTCCCACTTGGGCTATACTATGACCCAAGTCCCGGGGCGAGAACCACAACTACTGGTCATCCTTTAGACCTCAAGGGGGCACGGCAGAGCCTCCCTAGTCCGACACAAGTGTCCCACTTGGGCCATACTCAGACCCACGGCCCGGGGCGAGAACCACAACTACTGGTCATCCTTTAGACCTCCAGGGGGCCCGGCACAGCCTCCCTAGTCCGACGCAAGTGCTCCACTTGGGCTGTACTCTGACCCAAGTCCCGGGGCGAGAACCACAACTAATGGTCATCCTTTAGACCTCCAGGGGGCACGGCACAGCCTCCCTAGTCCGACACAAGTGCTCCACTTGGGCTATACTCTGACCCAAGTCCCGGGGCGAGAACCACAACTACTGGTCATCCTTTAGACCTCCAGGGGGCACGGCAGAGCCTCCCTAGTCCGACACAAGTGTCCCACTTGGGCTATTCTCTGACCCAAGTCCCGGGGCGAGAACCACAACTACTGGTCATCCTTTAGACCTCCAGGGGGCACGACACAGCCTCCCTAGTCCGACCCAAGTGCTCCACTTGGGCTATACTATGACCCAAGTCCCGGGGCGAGAACCACAACTACTGGTCATCCTTTAGACCTCCAGGGGGCACGGCACAGCCTCCCTAGTCCGACACAAGTGCTCCACTTGGGCTATACTCTGACCCAAGTCCCGGGGCGAGAACCACAACTACTGGTCATCCTTTAGACCTCCAGGGGGCACGGCACAGCCTCCCTAGTCCGACACAAGTGCTCCACTTGGGCTATACTCTGACCCAAGTCCCGGGGCGAGAACCACAACTACTGGTCATCCTTTTGACCTCATGGTCATCCTTTAGACCTCCAGGGGGCCCGGCACAGCCTCCCTAGGCCGACACAAGTGCTCCACTTGGGCTATACTCTGACCCAAGTCCCGGGGCGAGAACCACAACTACTGGTCATCCTTTAGACCTCCAGGGGGCACGGCACAGCCTCCCTAGTCCGACACAAGTGCTCCACTTGGGCTATACTCTGACCCAAGTCCCGGGGCGAGAACCACAACTACTGGTCATCCTTTTGACCTCATGGTCATCCTTTAGACCTCCAGGGGGCCCGGCACAGCCTCCCTAGACCGACACAAGTGCTCCACTTGGGCTGTACTCTGACCCAAGTCCCGGTGCGAGAACCACAACTACTGGTCATCCTTTAGACCTCCAGGGGGCCCGGCACAGCCTCCCTAGGCCGACACAAGTGCTCCACTTGGGCTATACTCTGACCCAAGTCCCGGGGCGAGAACCACAACTACTGGTCATCCTTTTGACCTCATGGTCATCCTTTAGATCTCCAGGGGGCCCGGCACAGCCTCCCTAGGCCGACACAAGTGCTCCACTTGGGCTATACTCTGACCCAAGTCCCGGGGCGAGAACCACAACTACTGGTCATCCTTTAGACCTCCAGGGGGCACGGCACACCCCCCGGTAGCCGACCAAAGTGCTCTACTCGGGCCAGACTCGGACCCACGACCCGGGGTGAGAACCACAACTACTGGTCATCCTTTAGACCTCCAGGGGGCCCGGCACAGCCTCCCTAGTCCGACACAAGTGCTCCACTTGGGCTATACTCTGACCCAAGTCCCGGGGCGAGAACCACAACTACTGGTCATCCTTTAGACCTCCAGGGGGACCGGCACAGCCTCCCTAGACCGACACAAGTGCACCACTTGGGCCATACTCTGACCCAAGTCCCGGGGCGAGAACCACAACTACTGGTCATCCTTTTGACCTCATGGTCATCCTTTAGACCTCAAGGGGGCACGGCAGAGCCTCCCTAGTCCGACACAAGTGTCCCACTTGGGCTATACTATGACCCAAGTCCCGGGGCGAGAACCACAACTACTGGTCATCCTTTAGACCTCAAGGGGGCACGGCAGAGCCTCCCTAGTCCGACACAAGTGTCCCACTTGGGCCATACTCAGACCCACGGCCCGGGGCGAGAACCACAACTACTGGTCATCCTTTAGACCTCCAGGGGGCCCGGCACAGCCTCCCTAGTCCGACGCAAGTGCTCCACTTGGGCTGTACTCTGACCCAAGTCCCGGGGCGAGAACCACAACTAATGGTCATCCTTTAGACCTCCAGGGGGCACGGCACAGCCTCCCTAGTCCGACACAAGTGCTCCACTTGGGCTATACTCTGACCCAAGTCCCGGGGCGAGAACCACAACTACTGGTCATCCTTTAGACCTCCAGGGGGCACGGCAGAGCCTCCCTAGTCCGACACAAGTGTCCCACTTGGGCTATTCTCTGACCCAAGTCCCGGGGCGAGAACCACAACTACTGGTCATCCTTTAGACCTCCAGGGGGCACGACACAGCCTCCCTAGTCCGACCCAAGTGCTCCACTTGGGCTATACTATGACCCAAGTCCCGGGGCGAGAACCACAACTACTGGTCATCCTTTAGACCTCCAGGGGGCACGGCACAGCCTCCCTAGTCCGACACAAGTGCTCCACTTGGGCTATACTCTGACCCAAGTCCCGGGGCGAGAACCACAACTACTGGTCATCCTTTAGACCTCCAGGGGGCACGGCACAGCCTCCCTAGTCCGACACAAGTGCTCCACTTGGGCTATACTCTGACCCAAGTCCCGGGGCGAGAACCACAACTACTGGTCATCCTTTTGACCTCATGGTCATCCTTTAGACCTCCAGGGGGCCCGGCACAGCCTCCCTAGGCCGACACAAGTGCTCCACTTGGGCTATACTCTGACCCAAGTCCCGGGGCGAGAACCACAACTACTGGTCATCCTTTAGACCTCCAGGGGGCACGGCACAGCCTCCCTAGTCCGACACAAGTGCTCCACTTCGGCTGTACTCTGACCCAAGTCCCGGGGCGAGAAC
>NC_091759.1:17993908-18003908 GCF_043380555.1 Nothobranchius furzeri | reverse complement strand
GGGGCTGGGGGAGCCTGATGCTGGGTGTGATGGTGTTGAGTGAGGGTGGGAGAAGTCTTCGGGGATGGTGGAGCCTGATCCTGGGTTCGGTGGTGTTGAGTGTGGGTGGGAGAAGGCTGCGGGCATGGGGATGCCTGATGAGCCTGGATGTGATGCTGGTGAGAGAGGGGACAGGGCAGAGGCCGGCTGGACGTGCAGCGGGCAGGGGGAAACTTGAGCCTGGGTGGGTGGTTGTGCATCCAGGGCGGGCAGGGAGAGGTGAGACGTGGGCCTGGGCTGGTCGTCAGCGGTTCACCACAGGCAGCTGGTGGCGGTGTGGCTGAGCAGAAGCCTCCAGCAGGTGATGGCGGGGTGGGGGAGCAGCAGCCAGCCTCAAGCAGCCAGCCTCCAGCTGCTGATGGTGGGGTGGAGGAACAGAAGCCTCCAGCTGGTGATGTCAGGGTGGAGGAGCAGCAGCCAGCCTCCAACGGCTGATGGTGGGGTGGAGGAGCTGCAGCCAGCCTCCAGCAGCTGATGGCGGGGTGCAGGAGCAGCAGCCAGCCTCCAGCTGGTGATGGCGGGGTGAAGGAGCTGCAGCCAGCCACCAGCAGCTGATGGCGGGGTGCAGGAGCAGCAGCCAGCCACCAGCAGCTGATGGCGGGGTGGAGGAGCTGCAGCCAGCGTCCAGCAGCTGATGGTTGGGTGGTGGAGGAGCAGCAGCCAGCCTCCAGCAGCTGCTGGCGGGGTGCAGGAGCAGCAGCCAGCCTCCAGCAGCTGGTGGCGGGGTGGAGGAGCAGAAGCCAGCCTCCAGCAGCTGATGGCGGGGTGCAGGAGCAGAAGCCAGCCTCCAGCTGGTGATGGCGGGGTGAAGGAGCTGCAGCCAGCCTCCAGCAGCCAGCCTCCAGCTGGTGATGGCGGGGCGGAGGAGCAGGCAGCCTCCATCAGCTGATGGCGGGGTGTAGGAGCAGCAGCCAGCCTCCAGCTGGTGATGGCGGGGAGGAGGAGCAGCAGCAGCCAGCCTCCAGCAGCCAGCCAGCCTCCAGCAGCTGATGGCGGTGTGTGGGAGCAGCAGCCAGCCTCCAGCGGCCAGCCAGCCTCCAGCAGCTGATGGCGGGGTGGAGGAGCTGCAGCCAGCGTCCATCAGCTGATGGCGGGGTGGAAGAGCAGCAGGCAGCCTCCAGCTGGTGATGGCGGGGTGGAGGAGCTGCAGCCAGCGTCCAGCAGCTGATGGCGGGGTGCAGGAGCAGCAGCCAGCCTCCAGCAGCTGATGGCGGGGTGGAGGAGCTGCAGCCAGCCTCCAGCAGCCAGCCTCCAGCTAGTGATGGCGGGGTGGAGAAGCAGGCAGCCTCCGTCAGCTGATGGCGGGGTGGAGGAGCAGAAGCCAGCCTCCAGCAGCTGATGGCGGGGTGCAGGAGCTGCAGCCAGCGTCCAGCAGCTGATGGTGGGGTGGAGGAGCTGCAGCCAGCCTCCAGCAGCCAGCCTCCAGCTAGTGATGGCGGGGTGGAGAAGCAGGCAGCCTCCGTCAGCTGATGGCGGGGTGGAGGAGCAGAAGCCAGCCTCCAGCAGCTGATGGCGGGGTGCAGGAGCTGCAGCCAGCGTCCAGCAGCTGATGGTGGGGTGGAGGAGCTGCAGCCAGCGTCCAGCAGCTGATGGTGGGGTGGAGGAGCTGCAGCCAGCCTCCAGCAGCCAGCCTCCAGCAGCTGATGGCGGGGTGCAGGAGCAGCAGCCAGCCTCCAGCAGCTGATGGCGGGGTGCAGGAGCAGCAGGCAGCCTCCAGCAGCTGATGGCGGGGTGGAGGAGCAGAAGCCAGCCTCCAGCAGCTGATGGCGGGGTGGAGGAGCTGCAGCCAGCGTCCAGCAGCTGATGGTTGGGTGGAGGAGCAGCAGCCAGCCTCCAGCAGCCAGCCTCCAGCTAGTGATGGCGGGGTGGAGAAGCAGGCAGCCTCCATCAGCTGATGGCGGGGTGGAGGAGCAGAAGCCAGCCTCCAGCTGGTGATGGCGGGGTGCAGGAGCTGCAGGCAGCCTCCAGCAGCTGATGGCGGGGTGCAGGAGCTGCAGGCAGCCTCCAGCAGCTGATGGCGGGGTGGAGGAGCTGCAGCCAGCGTCCAGCAGCTGATGGTGGGGTGGAGGAGCTGCAGCCAGCGTCCAGCAGCTGATGGTTGGGTGGAGGAGCAGCAGCCAGCCTCCAGCAGCTGATGGCGGGGTGCAGGAGCAGCAGCCAGCCTCCAGCAGCTGATGGCGGGGTGGAGGAGCTGCAGCCAGCCTCCAGCAGCCAGCCTCCAGCTAGTGATGGCGGGGTGGAGAAGCAGGCAGCCTCCATCAGCTGATGGCGGGGTGGAGGAGCAGAAGCCAGCCTCCAGCTGGTGATGGCGGGGTGCAGGAGCTGCAGGCAGCCTCCAGCAGCTGATGGCGGGGTGGAGGAGCTGCAGCCAGCCTCCAGCAGCCAGCCTCCAGCTAGTGATGGCGGGGTGGAGAAGCAGGCAGCCTCCATCAGCTGATGGCGGGGTGGAGGAGCAGAAGCCAGCCTCCAGCAGCTGATGGCGGGGTGCAGGAGGTGCAGGCAGCCTCCAGCAGCTGATGGCGGGGTGCAGGAGCAGCAGGCAGCCTCCAGCAGCTGATGGCGGGGTGCAGGAGCTGCAACCAGCCTCCAGCTGGTGATGGCGGGGTGGAGGAGCTGCAGCCAGCCTCCAGCAGCCAGCCCCCAGCAGCTGATGGCGGGGTGGAGGAGCAGAAGCCAGCCTCCAGCAGCTGATGGTGGGGTGCAGGAGCTGCAGCCAGCCTCCAGCAGCCAGCCTCCAGCTGGTGATGGCGGGGTGGAGGAGCAGCAGCAGACAGCCTCCAGCAGCCAGCCAGCCTCCAGGAGCTGATGGCGGTGTGTGGGAGCAGCAGCCAGCCTCCAGCGTTCAGCCAGCATCCATCAGCTGATGGCGGTGTGAAGGAGCTGCAGCCAGCCTCCAGCAGGTCATGGTGGGGTGGAGGAGCAGCAGCCAGCCTCCAGCAGCTGATGGCGGGTTGCAGGAGCTGCAGCCAGCCTCCAGCAAATGATGGCGGGGTGCAGGAGCTGCAGGCAGCCTCCAGCAGCTGATGGCGGGGTGCAGGAGCAGCAGGCAGCCTCCAGCTGCTGATGACGGGGTGCAGGAGCTGCAACCAGCCTCCAGCTGGTGATGGTGGGGTGGAGGAGCTGCAGCCAGCCTCGAACAGCTGATGGCAGGGTGCAGGAGCAGCAGCCAGCCTCCAGCAGCTGATGGCGGGGCGCAGGAGCTGCAGGCAGCCTCCAGCAGCTGATGGCGGGGTGCAGGAGCAGCAGCCAGCCTCCAGCTGGTGATGGCGGGGTGAAGGAGCTGCAGCCAGCCACCAGCAGCTGATGGCGGGGTGAAGGAGCTGCAGCCAGCCACCAGCAGCTGATGGCGGGGTGGAGGAGCTGCAGCCAGCGTCCAGCAGCTGATGGTTGGGTGGTGGAGGAGCAGCAGCCAGCCTCCAGCAGCTGATGGCGGGGTGCAGGAGCAGCAGCCAGCGTCCAGCAGCTGATGGTTGGGTGGAGGAGCAGCAGCCAGCCTCCAGCAGCTGCTGGCGGGGTGCAGGAGCAGCAGCCAGCCTCCAGCAGCTGATGGCGGGGTGCAGGAGCTGCAGGCAGCCTCCAGCAGCTGATGGCGGTGTGCAGGAGCTGCAGCCAGCCTCCAGCAGCTGATGGCGGGGTGCAGGGGCTGCAGGCAGCCTCCAGCAGCTGATGGCGGGGTGCAGGAGCTGCAACCAGCCTCCAGCTGGTGATGGCGGGGTGGAGGAGCAGCAGCCAGCCTCCAGCAGCCAGCCTCCAGCTGCTGATGGCGGGGTGGAGGAACAGAAGCCTCCAGCAGCTGATGGCAGGGTGCAGGAGCAGCAGCCAGCCTCCAGCTGGTGATGGCGGGGTGGAGGAGCTGAAACCTGGGTCGGACCTGGTCTGCAGCAGGGCCCATTACCACTCAGAAGCTGATGGCAGTGTGTGTTTAGGTCCCTGCGGGGTGGATGAGCTGAAACCTGGGTCAGACTTGGTGTGCAGCAGGGCTCAGCACCCTCCAGAAGCCGATGACAGTGTGTCTTTAACTCCCTGCCTGGTGGGAGAGCTGAAAGCTGGGTCGGACCTGGTCTTTAGCAGAGCTCAGCAGCCTCCAGAAGCTGATGGCAGTGTGTGTTTCATCCCCTGCGGGGTGGGAGAGCTGAAACGTGGGTCGGACCTGGTCTGCAGCAGGGCCCATCACCATCCAGAAGCTGACGGCGGTGTGTGTTTAAGTCCCTGCGGGGTGGGAGAGCCATAACCTGGGTCGGACCTGGTCTGCAGCAGAGCTCAGCAGCCTCCAGAACCTGATGGCAGTGTGTCTTTAATCCACTGCGGGGTGCAGGAGCTGAAACCTGGGTCGGACCTGGTCTGCAGCAGGGCTCAGCAGCCAGCAGAAGGTGACGGCAGTGTGTGTTTAGTTCCCTGCGGGGTGCAGGAGCTGAAACCTGGGTCGGACCTGGTCTGCAGCAGAGCTCAGCAGCCAGCAGAAGGTGATGGCAGTGTGTGTTTAAGTCCCTGCCTGGTGGGAGAGCTGAAACCTGGGTCGGACCTGGTCTATAGAAGAGCTCAGCAGCCTCCAGAAGCTGATGGCAGTGTGTGTGTTTTGGTCCCTGCGGGGTGCAGGAGCAGGAACCCGGGTCGGACCTGGTCTATAGCGGAGCTCAGCAGCCTCCAGCAGCTGATGGCAGTGTGTGTTTAATTCCCTGCCTGGTGGGAGAGCTGTAACCCGGGTCGGACTTGGTCTGCAGCAGGGCCCATCACCATCCAGAAGCTGATGGCAGTGTGTCTTTAATTCCCTGCGGGGTGGAGGAGCAGAAACCTGGGTCGGACCTGGTCTATAGCAGAGCTCAGCAGCCTCCAGAAGCTGATGGCAGTGTGTGTTCAAGTCCCTGCGGGGTGGGAGAGCTGAAACCTGGGTCGGACCTGGTCTATAGAAGAGCTCAGCAGCCTCCAGCAGCTGATGGCAGTGTGTGTTTAAGTCCCTGCGGGGTGGGAGAGCTATATCCCGGGTCGGACCTGGTCTATAGCAGAGCTCAGCAGCCTCCAGCAGCTGATGGCAGTGTGTGTTTAAGTCCCTGCGGGGTGGGAGAGCTGAAACCTCGGTCGGACCTGGTCTATGGCAGAGCTCAGCAGCCTCCAGAAGCTGATGGCAGCGTGCCTCTAAGTCCCTGCCTGGTGGGAGAGCTGAAACCTGGGTCGGACATGGTCTGCAGCAGGGCTCGGCAGCCTCCAGCAGCTGATGGCAGTGTGTCTTTAAGTCCCTGCCTGGTGGGAGAGCTGAAACCTGGGTCGGACCTGGTCTATAGCAGAGCTCAGCAGCCTCCAGCAGCTGATGGCAGTGTGTGTTTAAGTCCCTGCCTGGTGTGAGAGCTGAAACCTGGGTCGGACCTGGTCTATAGAAGAGCTCAGCAGCCTCCAGCAGCTGATGGCAGTGTGTCTTTAAGTCACTGCCTGGTGGGAGAGCTGAAACCTGGGTCGGACCTGGTCTATAGTAGAGCTCAGCAGCCTCCAGCAGCTGATTGCAGTGTGTGTTTAAGTCCCTGCCTGGTGGGAGAGCTGATATCCGGGTCGGACCTGGTCCACAGCAGGGCCCATCACCCTCCAGAAGCTGGTGGCAGTGTGTGTTTAAGTCCCTGCGGGGTGCAGGAGCAGAAACCTGGGTGGGACCTGGTCTGCAGCAGAGCTCGGCAGCCTCCAGCAGCTGATGGCAGTGAGTGTTTAAGTCCCTGCGGGGTGGGAGAGCTATATCCCGGGTCAGACCTGGTCTAAAGCAGGGCCCATCACCCTCCAGAAGCTGGTGGCAGTGTGTGTTTAAGTCCCTGCGGGGTGGAGGAGCAGAAACCTGGGTCGGACCCGGTCTACAGCAGAGCTCAGCAGCCCCCAGAAGCTGATGGCAGTGTGTGTGTGTGTGTGTGTGTTTAAGTCTCTGCCTGGTTGGAGAGCCGATACCTGGGTCGGACCTGGTCTGCAGCAGGGCTCAGCAGCCTCCAGAAGCTGATGGCAGTGTGTCTTTCATTCCCTGCGGGGTGCAGGAGCAGAAACCTGGGTCGGACCTGGTCTATAGCGGAGCTCAGCAGCCTCCAGCAGCTGATGGCAGTGTGTGTGTTAAAGACCCTGCGGGGTGGGAGAGCTGAAACCTGGGTCGGACCTGGTCTGCAGCAGGGCTCAGCAGCCCCCAGAAGCTGATGGCTGTGTGTGTTTAAGTCCCTGCGGGGTGGGAGAGCTGAAACCTGGGTCGGACCTGGCCCGCAGCAGGGCCCATCACCCTCCAGAAGCTGATGGCGGTGTGGGTTTAAGTCCCTGCGGGGTTGAGGAGCTGAAACCTGGGTCGGACCTGGTCTGCAGCAGGGCCCATCACCATCCAGAAGCTGATGGCTGTGTGTGTTTAAGTCCCAGGGGGGTGGGAGAGCCATAACCTGGGTCGGACCTGGTCTGCAGCAGGGCTCAGCAGCCTCCAGTTGCAGATGGCAGTGTGTGTTTAGTTCCCTGCGGGGTGCAGGAGCTGAAACCTGGGTCGGACCTGGTCTATAGCAGAGCTCAGCAGCCTCCAGAAGCTGATGGCAGTGTGTCTTCAATTCCCTGCGGGGTGCAGGAGCTGATACCTGGGTCGGACCTGGTCTGCAGCAGGGCCCATCACCATCCAGACGCTGATGGCAGTGTGTGTTTAAGTCCTAGTGGGCTGCAGGAGCTGAAACCTGGGTCGGACCTGCTCTATAGTAGAGCTCAGCAGCCTCCAGAAGCTGATGGCAGTGTGTCTTTAAGTCCCTGCGGGGTGGGATAGCTGAAACCTGGGTCGGACCTGGTCTGCAGCAGGGCCCATCACCATCCAGACGCTGATGGCAGTGTGTGTTTAAGTCCTAGTGGGCTGCAGGAGCTGAAACCTGGGTCGGACCTGCTCTATAGTAGAGCTCAGCAGCCTCCAGAAGCTGATGGCAGTGTGTCTTTAAGTCCCTGCGGGGTGGGATAGCTGAAACCTGGGTCGGACCTGGTCTGCAGCAGGGCCCATCACCCTCCAGAAGCTGTTGGCAGTGTGTCTTCCATTCCTAGTGGGGCAGGGGAGCAAAGACCTGGGCAGAGGAGCGCCTGTCTGCATCCGATCCGGCCCCTCAGCAGCCCGCCGTGAGCCTTAGAGAACCCCCCCCCCCCCCCAGCGGGCTCCAGGAACCGGGCCCTGCGTCGGACCCAGCTCAGTAAGGCCCTCCCTCGGGCCCTGCAGCAGGTGGCCCCGTCTATGCAGTCGAAAACCCCGCGAAAATCGGTGTAGAAACGCCCGAGAGGCGTGGTGCGGTTCCCCCGGCCGGTACCGGGTCCGGACCGGTCCGGAAGTCCACCCAGAACACTGCCTGGGGCTTCTGGGCGGCTCCCCAGGCGCAGGCAGTCGAAAACCGCGTGAAAATCGGTTCAGAATTGACAAAACGGCGACCTCGTCGCTCCAAAAACTAAGTCCAAACTAAGCCTTTCGCTTATCGCTTAACGCTTAAGGCGGTCGGCCTTATGGCCAGTAAATGAAAAGTGCCTGCGCCCCTGGAGGTTTTGGAAGGTGCGAGCGATGACCATGCTCGGGTTAGTAGGTGAGGCCATCGGAAAACCAGCGTGAGTTGGCGGGTTTGGGTGGCAATCTATTCCAGGCAGAGTCGACTATCTCTGGGCATCAATTTTGGGATTTTTCCGGCTCTGGTTCTGGGAGAAACGCAGGGGCAAAGTGCACGAGCCGCGGCCGATTTTGGTGGCCTGTCCCTGGGCACAAAGTCTGAGGAGTGTGGGCCTGGTTCTCCGAAAAATACCAGTCTGCTGGAGCTCACTCCCATGGCTCCAGGGGGCACGGCACACCCCCCGGTAGCCGACCAAAGTGCTCTACTCGGGCCAGACTCGGACCCACGACCCGGGGTGAGAACCACAACTACTGGTCATCCTTTTGACCTCCAGGGGGCGCGGCAGAGCCTCCCCAGTCCGACGCAAGTGCCCCACTTGGGCCATACTCAGACCCACGGCCCGGGGCGAGAACCACAACTACTGGTCATCCTTTAGACCTCCAGGGGGCCCGGCACAGCCTCCCTAGACCGACACAAGTGCTCCACTTGGGCTGTACTCTGACCCAAGTCCCGGTGCGAGAACCACAACTACTGGTCATCCTTTAGACCTCCAGGGGGCCCGGCACAGCCTCCCTAGGCCGACACAAGTGCTCCACTTGGGCTATACTCTGACCCAAGTCCCGGGGCGAGAACCACAACTACTGGTCATCCTTTTGACCTCATGGTCATCCTTTAGATCTCCAGGGGGCCCGGCACAGCCTCCCTAGGCCGACACAAGTGCTCCACTTGGGCTATACTCTGACCCAAGTCCCGGGGCGAGAACCACAACTACTGGTCATCCTTTAGACCTCCAGGGGGCACGGCACACCCCCCGGTAGCCGACCAAAGTGCTCTACTCGGGCCAGACTCGGACCCACGACCCGGGGTGAGAACCACAACTACTGGTCATCCTTTAGACCTCCAGGGGGCCCGGCACAGCCTCCCTAGTCCGACACAAGTGCTCCACTTGGGCTATACTCTGACCCAAGTCCCGGGGCGAGAACCACAACTACTGGTCATCCTTTAGACCTCCAGGGGGACCGGCACAGCCTCCCTAGACCGACACAAGTGCACCACTTGGGCCATACTCTGACCCAAGTCCCGGGGCGAGAACCACAACTACTGGTCATCCTTTTGACCTCATGGTCATCCTTTAGACCTCAAGGGGGCACGGCAGAGCCTCCCTAGTCCGACACAAGTGTCCCACTTGGGCTATACTATGACCCAAGTCCCGGGGCGAGAACCACAACTACTGGTCATCCTTTAGACCTCAAGGGGGCACGGCAGAGCCTCCCTAGTCCGACACAAGTGTCCCACTTGGGCCATACTCAGACCCACGGCCCGGGGCGAGAACCACAACTACTGGTCATCCTTTAGACCTCCAGGGGGCCCGGCACAGCCTCCCTAGTCCGACGCAAGTGCTCCACTTGGGCTGTACTCTGACCCAAGTCCCGGGGCGAGAACCACAACTAATGGTCATCCTTTAGACCTCCAGGGGGCACGGCACAGCCTCCCTAGTCCGACACAAGTGCTCCACTTGGGCTATACTCTGACCCAAGTCCCGGGGCGAGAACCACAACTACTGGTCATCCTTTAGACCTCCAGGGGGCACGGCAGAGCCTCCCTAGTCCGACACAAGTGTCCCACTTGGGCTATTCTCTGACCCAAGTCCCGGGGCGAGAACCACAACTACTGGTCATCCTTTAGACCTCCAGGGGGCACGACACAGCCTCCCTAGTCCGACCCAAGTGCTCCACTTGGGCTATACTATGACCCAAGTCCCGGGGCGAGAACCACAACTACTGGTCATCCTTTAGACCTCCAGGGGGCACGGCACAGCCTCCCTAGTCCGACACAAGTGCTCCACTTGGGCTATACTCTGACCCAAGTCCCGGGGCGAGAACCACAACTACTGGTCATCCTTTAGACCTCCAGGGGGCACGGCACAGCCTCCCTAGTCCGACACAAGTGCTCCACTTGGGCTATACTCTGACCCAAGTCCCGGGGCGAGAACCACAACTACTGGTCATCCTTTTGACCTCATGGTCATCCTTTAGACCTCCAGGGGGCCCGGCACAGCCTCCCTAGGCCGACACAAGTGCTCCACTTGGGCTATACTCTGACCCAAGTCCCGGGGCGAGAACCACAACTACTGGTCATCCTTTAGACCTCCAGGGGGCACGGCACAGCCTCCCTAGTCCGACACAAGTGCTCCACTTGGGCTATACTCTGACCCAAGTCCCGGGGCGAGAACCACAACTACTGGTCATCCTTTTGACCTCATGGTCATCCTTTAGACCTCCAGGGGGCCCGGCACAGCCTCCCTAGACCGACACAAGTGCTCCACTTGGGCTGTACTCTGACCCAAGTCCCGGTGCGAGAACCACAACTACTGGTCATCCTTTAGACCTCCAGGG
>NC_091759.1:17971408-17981408 GCF_043380555.1 Nothobranchius furzeri | reverse complement strand
CCTCCAGCTGGTGATGGCGGGGTGAAGGAGCTGCAGCCAGCCTCCAGCAGCCAGCCTCCAGCTGGTGATGGCGGGGCGGAGGAGCAGGCAGCCTCCATCAGCTGATGGCGGGGTGTAGGAGCAGCAGCCAGCCTCCAGCTGGTGATGGCGGGGAGGAGGAGCAGCAGCAGCCAGCCTCCAGCAGCCAGCCAGCCTCCAGCAGCTGATGGCGGTGTGTGGGAGCAGCAGCCAGCCTCCAGCGGCCAGCCAGCCTCCAGCAGCTGATGGCGGGGTGGAGGAGCTGCAGCCAGCGTCCATCAGCTGATGGCGGGGTGGAAGAGCAGCAGGCAGCCTCCAGCTGGTGATGGCGGGGTGGAGGAGCTGCAGCCAGCGTCCAGCAGCTGATGGCGGGGTGCAGGAGCAGCAGCCAGCCTCCAGCAGCTGATGGCGGGGTGGAGGAGCTGCAGCCAGCCTCCAGCAGCCAGCCTCCAGCTAGTGATGGCGGGGTGGAGAAGCAGGCAGCCTCCGTCAGCTGATGGCGGGGTGGAGGAGCAGAAGCCAGCCTCCAGCAGCTGATGGCGGGGTGCAGGAGCTGCAGCCAGCGTCCAGCAGCTGATGGTGGGGTGGAGGAGCTGCAGCCAGCCTCCAGCAGCCAGCCTCCAGCTAGTGATGGCGGGGTGGAGAAGCAGGCAGCCTCCGTCAGCTGATGGCGGGGTGGAGGAGCAGAAGCCAGCCTCCAGCAGCTGATGGCGGGGTGCAGGAGCTGCAGCCAGCGTCCAGCAGCTGATGGTGGGGTGGAGGAGCTGCAGCCAGCGTCCAGCAGCTGATGGTGGGGTGGAGGAGCTGCAGCCAGCCTCCAGCAGCCAGCCTCCAGCAGCTGATGGCGGGGTGCAGGAGCAGCAGCCAGCCTCCAGCAGCTGATGGCGGGGTGCAGGAGCAGCAGGCAGCCTCCAGCAGCTGATGGCGGGGTGGAGGAGCAGAAGCCAGCCTCCAGCAGCTGATGGCGGGGTGCAGGAGCTGCAGCCAGCGTCCAGCAGCTGATGGTGGGGTGGAGGAGCTGCAGCCAGCGTCCAGCAGCTGATGGTTGGGTGGAGGAGCAGCAGCCAGCCTCCAGCAGCCAGCCTCCAGCTAGTGATGGCGGGGTGGAGAAGCAGGCAGCCTCCATCAGCTGATGGCGGGGTGGAGGAGCAGAAGCCAGCCTCCAGCTGGTGATGGCGGGGTGCAGGAGCTGCAGGCAGCCTCCAGCAGCTGATGGCGGGGTGCAGGAGCTGCAGGCAGCCTCCAGCAGCTGATGGCGGGGTGGAGGAGCTGCAGCCAGCGTCCAGCAGCTGATGGTGGGGTGGAGGAGCTGCAGCCAGCGTCCAGCAGCTGATGGTTGGGTGGAGGAGCAGCAGCCAGCCTCCAGCAGCTGATGGCGGGGTGCAGGAGCAGCAGCCAGCCTCCAGCAGCTGATGGCGGGGTGGAGGAGCTGCAGCCAGCCTCCAGCAGCCAGCCTCCAGCTAGTGATGGCGGGGTGGAGAAGCAGGCAGCCTCCATCAGCTGATGGCGGGGTGGAGGAGCAGAAGCCAGCCTCCAGCTGGTGATGGCGGGGTGCAGGAGCTGCAGGCAGCCTCCAGCAGCTGATGGCGGGGTGGAGGAGCTGCAGCCAGCCTCCAGCAGCCAGCCTCCAGCTAGTGATGGCGGGGTGGAGAAGCAGGCAGCCTCCATCAGCTGATGGCGGGGTGGAGGAGCAGAAGCCAGCCTCCAGCAGCTGATGGCGGGGTGCAGGAGGTGCAGGCAGCCTCCAGCAGCTGATGGCGGGGTGCAGGAGCAGCAGGCAGCCTCCAGCAGCTGATGGCGGGGTGCAGGAGCTGCAACCAGCCTCCAGCTGGTGATGGCGGGGTGGAGGAGCTGCAGCCAGCCTCCAGCAGCCAGCCCCCAGCAGCTGATGGCGGGGTGGAGGAGCAGAAGCCAGCCTCCAGCAGCTGATGGTGGGGTGCAGGAGCTGCAGCCAGCCTCCAGCAGCCAGCCTCCAGCTGGTGATGGCGGGGTGGAGGAGCAGCAGCAGACAGCCTCCAGCAGCCAGCCAGCCTCCAGGAGCTGATGGCGGTGTGTGGGAGCAGCAGCCAGCCTCCAGCGTTCAGCCAGCATCCATCAGCTGATGGCGGTGTGAAGGAGCTGCAGCCAGCCTCCAGCAGGTCATGGTGGGGTGGAGGAGCAGCAGCCAGCCTCCAGCAGCTGATGGCGGGTTGCAGGAGCTGCAGCCAGCCTCCAGCAAATGATGGCGGGGTGCAGGAGCTGCAGGCAGCCTCCAGCAGCTGATGGCGGGGTGCAGGAGCAGCAGGCAGCCTCCAGCTGCTGATGACGGGGTGCAGGAGCTGCAACCAGCCTCCAGCTGGTGATGGTGGGGTGGAGGAGCTGCAGCCAGCCTCGAACAGCTGATGGCAGGGTGCAGGAGCAGCAGCCAGCCTCCAGCAGCTGATGGCGGGGCGCAGGAGCTGCAGGCAGCCTCCAGCAGCTGATGGCGGGGTGCAGGAGCAGCAGCCAGCCTCCAGCTGGTGATGGCGGGGTGAAGGAGCTGCAGCCAGCCACCAGCAGCTGATGGCGGGGTGAAGGAGCTGCAGCCAGCCACCAGCAGCTGATGGCGGGGTGGAGGAGCTGCAGCCAGCGTCCAGCAGCTGATGGTTGGGTGGTGGAGGAGCAGCAGCCAGCCTCCAGCAGCTGATGGCGGGGTGCAGGAGCAGCAGCCAGCGTCCAGCAGCTGATGGTTGGGTGGAGGAGCAGCAGCCAGCCTCCAGCAGCTGCTGGCGGGGTGCAGGAGCAGCAGCCAGCCTCCAGCAGCTGATGGCGGGGTGCAGGAGCTGCAGGCAGCCTCCAGCAGCTGATGGCGGTGTGCAGGAGCTGCAGCCAGCCTCCAGCAGCTGATGGCGGGGTGCAGGGGCTGCAGGCAGCCTCCAGCAGCTGATGGCGGGGTGCAGGAGCTGCAACCAGCCTCCAGCTGGTGATGGCGGGGTGGAGGAGCAGCAGCCAGCCTCCAGCAGCCAGCCTCCAGCTGCTGATGGCGGGGTGGAGGAACAGAAGCCTCCAGCAGCTGATGGCAGGGTGCAGGAGCAGCAGCCAGCCTCCAGCTGGTGATGGCGGGGTGGAGGAGCTGAAACCTGGGTCGGACCTGGTCTGCAGCAGGGCCCATTACCACTCAGAAGCTGATGGCAGTGTGTGTTTAGGTCCCTGCGGGGTGGATGAGCTGAAACCTGGGTCAGACTTGGTGTGCAGCAGGGCTCAGCACCCTCCAGAAGCCGATGACAGTGTGTCTTTAACTCCCTGCCTGGTGGGAGAGCTGAAAGCTGGGTCGGACCTGGTCTTTAGCAGAGCTCAGCAGCCTCCAGAAGCTGATGGCAGTGTGTGTTTCATCCCCTGCGGGGTGGGAGAGCTGAAACGTGGGTCGGACCTGGTCTGCAGCAGGGCCCATCACCATCCAGAAGCTGACGGCGGTGTGTGTTTAAGTCCCTGCGGGGTGGGAGAGCCATAACCTGGGTCGGACCTGGTCTGCAGCAGAGCTCAGCAGCCTCCAGAACCTGATGGCAGTGTGTCTTTAATCCACTGCGGGGTGCAGGAGCTGAAACCTGGGTCGGACCTGGTCTGCAGCAGGGCTCAGCAGCCAGCAGAAGGTGACGGCAGTGTGTGTTTAGTTCCCTGCGGGGTGCAGGAGCTGAAACCTGGGTCGGACCTGGTCTGCAGCAGAGCTCAGCAGCCAGCAGAAGGTGATGGCAGTGTGTGTTTAAGTCCCTGCCTGGTGGGAGAGCTGAAACCTGGGTCGGACCTGGTCTATAGAAGAGCTCAGCAGCCTCCAGAAGCTGATGGCAGTGTGTGTGTTTTGGTCCCTGCGGGGTGCAGGAGCAGGAACCCGGGTCGGACCTGGTCTATAGCGGAGCTCAGCAGCCTCCAGCAGCTGATGGCAGTGTGTGTTTAATTCCCTGCCTGGTGGGAGAGCTGTAACCCGGGTCGGACTTGGTCTGCAGCAGGGCCCATCACCATCCAGAAGCTGATGGCAGTGTGTCTTTAATTCCCTGCGGGGTGGAGGAGCAGAAACCTGGGTCGGACCTGGTCTATAGCAGAGCTCAGCAGCCTCCAGAAGCTGATGGCAGTGTGTGTTCAAGTCCCTGCGGGGTGGGAGAGCTGAAACCTGGGTCGGACCTGGTCTATAGAAGAGCTCAGCAGCCTCCAGCAGCTGATGGCAGTGTGTGTTTAAGTCCCTGCGGGGTGGGAGAGCTATATCCCGGGTCGGACCTGGTCTATAGCAGAGCTCAGCAGCCTCCAGCAGCTGATGGCAGTGTGTGTTTAAGTCCCTGCGGGGTGGGAGAGCTGAAACCTCGGTCGGACCTGGTCTATGGCAGAGCTCAGCAGCCTCCAGAAGCTGATGGCAGCGTGCCTCTAAGTCCCTGCCTGGTGGGAGAGCTGAAACCTGGGTCGGACATGGTCTGCAGCAGGGCTCGGCAGCCTCCAGCAGCTGATGGCAGTGTGTCTTTAAGTCCCTGCCTGGTGGGAGAGCTGAAACCTGGGTCGGACCTGGTCTATAGCAGAGCTCAGCAGCCTCCAGCAGCTGATGGCAGTGTGTGTTTAAGTCCCTGCCTGGTGTGAGAGCTGAAACCTGGGTCGGACCTGGTCTATAGAAGAGCTCAGCAGCCTCCAGCAGCTGATGGCAGTGTGTCTTTAAGTCACTGCCTGGTGGGAGAGCTGAAACCTGGGTCGGACCTGGTCTATAGTAGAGCTCAGCAGCCTCCAGCAGCTGATTGCAGTGTGTGTTTAAGTCCCTGCCTGGTGGGAGAGCTGATATCCGGGTCGGACCTGGTCCACAGCAGGGCCCATCACCCTCCAGAAGCTGGTGGCAGTGTGTGTTTAAGTCCCTGCGGGGTGCAGGAGCAGAAACCTGGGTGGGACCTGGTCTGCAGCAGAGCTCGGCAGCCTCCAGCAGCTGATGGCAGTGAGTGTTTAAGTCCCTGCGGGGTGGGAGAGCTATATCCCGGGTCAGACCTGGTCTAAAGCAGGGCCCATCACCCTCCAGAAGCTGGTGGCAGTGTGTGTTTAAGTCCCTGCGGGGTGGAGGAGCAGAAACCTGGGTCGGACCCGGTCTACAGCAGAGCTCAGCAGCCCCCAGAAGCTGATGGCAGTGTGTGTGTGTGTGTGTGTGTTTAAGTCTCTGCCTGGTTGGAGAGCCGATACCTGGGTCGGACCTGGTCTGCAGCAGGGCTCAGCAGCCTCCAGAAGCTGATGGCAGTGTGTCTTTCATTCCCTGCGGGGTGCAGGAGCAGAAACCTGGGTCGGACCTGGTCTATAGCGGAGCTCAGCAGCCTCCAGCAGCTGATGGCAGTGTGTGTGTTAAAGACCCTGCGGGGTGGGAGAGCTGAAACCTGGGTCGGACCTGGTCTGCAGCAGGGCTCAGCAGCCCCCAGAAGCTGATGGCTGTGTGTGTTTAAGTCCCTGCGGGGTGGGAGAGCTGAAACCTGGGTCGGACCTGGCCCGCAGCAGGGCCCATCACCCTCCAGAAGCTGATGGCGGTGTGGGTTTAAGTCCCTGCGGGGTTGAGGAGCTGAAACCTGGGTCGGACCTGGTCTGCAGCAGGGCCCATCACCATCCAGAAGCTGATGGCTGTGTGTGTTTAAGTCCCAGGGGGGTGGGAGAGCCATAACCTGGGTCGGACCTGGTCTGCAGCAGGGCTCAGCAGCCTCCAGTTGCAGATGGCAGTGTGTGTTTAGTTCCCTGCGGGGTGCAGGAGCTGAAACCTGGGTCGGACCTGGTCTATAGCAGAGCTCAGCAGCCTCCAGAAGCTGATGGCAGTGTGTCTTCAATTCCCTGCGGGGTGCAGGAGCTGATACCTGGGTCGGACCTGGTCTGCAGCAGGGCCCATCACCATCCAGACGCTGATGGCAGTGTGTGTTTAAGTCCTAGTGGGCTGCAGGAGCTGAAACCTGGGTCGGACCTGCTCTATAGTAGAGCTCAGCAGCCTCCAGAAGCTGATGGCAGTGTGTCTTTAAGTCCCTGCGGGGTGGGATAGCTGAAACCTGGGTCGGACCTGGTCTGCAGCAGGGCCCATCACCATCCAGACGCTGATGGCAGTGTGTGTTTAAGTCCTAGTGGGCTGCAGGAGCTGAAACCTGGGTCGGACCTGCTCTATAGTAGAGCTCAGCAGCCTCCAGAAGCTGATGGCAGTGTGTCTTTAAGTCCCTGCGGGGTGGGATAGCTGAAACCTGGGTCGGACCTGGTCTGCAGCAGGGCCCATCACCCTCCAGAAGCTGTTGGCAGTGTGTCTTCCATTCCTAGTGGGGCAGGGGAGCAAAGACCTGGGCAGAGGAGCGCCTGTCTGCATCCGATCCGGCCCCTCAGCAGCCCGCCGTGAGCCTTAGAGAACCCCCCCCCCCCCCCAGCGGGCTCCAGGAACCGGGCCCTGCGTCGGACCCAGCTCAGTAAGGCCCTCCCTCGGGCCCTGCAGCAGGTGGCCCCGTCTATGCAGTCGAAAACCCCGCGAAAATCGGTGTAGAAACGCCCGAGAGGCGTGGTGCGGTTCCCCCGGCCGGTACCGGGTCCGGACCGGTCCGGAAGTCCACCCAGAACACTGCCTGGGGCTTCTGGGCGGCTCCCCAGGCGCAGGCAGTCGAAAACCGCGTGAAAATCGGTTCAGAATTGACAAAACGGCGACCTCGTCGCTCCAAAAACTAAGTCCAAACTAAGCCTTTCGCTTATCGCTTAACGCTTAAGGCGGTCGGCCTTATGGCCAGTAAATGAAAAGTGCCTGCGCCCCTGGAGGTTTTGGAAGGTGCGAGCGATGACCATGCTCGGGTTAGTAGGTGAGGCCATCGGAAAACCAGCGTGAGTTGGCGGGTTTGGGTGGCAATCTATTCCAGGCAGAGTCGACTATCTCTGGGCATCAATTTTGGGATTTTTCCGGCTCTGGTTCTGGGAGAAACGCAGGGGCAAAGTGCACGAGCCGCGGCCGATTTTGGTGGCCTGTCCCTGGGCACAAAGTCTGAGGAGTGTGGGCCTGGTTCTCCGAAAAATACCAGTCTGCTGGAGCTCACTCCCATGGCTCCAGGGGGCACGGCACACCCCCCGGTAGCCGACCAAAGTGCTCTACTCGGGCCAGACTCGGACCCACGACCCGGGGTGAGAACCACAACTACTGGTCATCCTTTTGACCTCCAGGGGGCGCGGCAGAGCCTCCCCAGTCCGACGCAAGTGCCCCACTTGGGCCATACTCAGACCCACGGCCCGGGGCGAGAACCACAACTACTGGTCATCCTTTAGACCTCCAGGGGGCCCGGCACAGCCTCCCTAGACCGACACAAGTGCTCCACTTGGGCTGTACTCTGACCCAAGTCCCGGTGCGAGAACCACAACTACTGGTCATCCTTTAGACCTCCAGGGGGCCCGGCACAGCCTCCCTAGGCCGACACAAGTGCTCCACTTGGGCTATACTCTGACCCAAGTCCCGGGGCGAGAACCACAACTACTGGTCATCCTTTTGACCTCATGGTCATCCTTTAGATCTCCAGGGGGCCCGGCACAGCCTCCCTAGGCCGACACAAGTGCTCCACTTGGGCTATACTCTGACCCAAGTCCCGGGGCGAGAACCACAACTACTGGTCATCCTTTAGACCTCCAGGGGGCACGGCACACCCCCCGGTAGCCGACCAAAGTGCTCTACTCGGGCCAGACTCGGACCCACGACCCGGGGTGAGAACCACAACTACTGGTCATCCTTTAGACCTCCAGGGGGCCCGGCACAGCCTCCCTAGTCCGACACAAGTGCTCCACTTGGGCTATACTCTGACCCAAGTCCCGGGGCGAGAACCACAACTACTGGTCATCCTTTAGACCTCCAGGGGGACCGGCACAGCCTCCCTAGACCGACACAAGTGCACCACTTGGGCCATACTCTGACCCAAGTCCCGGGGCGAGAACCACAACTACTGGTCATCCTTTTGACCTCATGGTCATCCTTTAGACCTCAAGGGGGCACGGCAGAGCCTCCCTAGTCCGACACAAGTGTCCCACTTGGGCTATACTATGACCCAAGTCCCGGGGCGAGAACCACAACTACTGGTCATCCTTTAGACCTCAAGGGGGCACGGCAGAGCCTCCCTAGTCCGACACAAGTGTCCCACTTGGGCCATACTCAGACCCACGGCCCGGGGCGAGAACCACAACTACTGGTCATCCTTTAGACCTCCAGGGGGCCCGGCACAGCCTCCCTAGTCCGACGCAAGTGCTCCACTTGGGCTGTACTCTGACCCAAGTCCCGGGGCGAGAACCACAACTAATGGTCATCCTTTAGACCTCCAGGGGGCACGGCACAGCCTCCCTAGTCCGACACAAGTGCTCCACTTGGGCTATACTCTGACCCAAGTCCCGGGGCGAGAACCACAACTACTGGTCATCCTTTAGACCTCCAGGGGGCACGGCAGAGCCTCCCTAGTCCGACACAAGTGTCCCACTTGGGCTATTCTCTGACCCAAGTCCCGGGGCGAGAACCACAACTACTGGTCATCCTTTAGACCTCCAGGGGGCACGACACAGCCTCCCTAGTCCGACCCAAGTGCTCCACTTGGGCTATACTATGACCCAAGTCCCGGGGCGAGAACCACAACTACTGGTCATCCTTTAGACCTCCAGGGGGCACGGCACAGCCTCCCTAGTCCGACACAAGTGCTCCACTTGGGCTATACTCTGACCCAAGTCCCGGGGCGAGAACCACAACTACTGGTCATCCTTTAGACCTCCAGGGGGCACGGCACAGCCTCCCTAGTCCGACACAAGTGCTCCACTTGGGCTATACTCTGACCCAAGTCCCGGGGCGAGAACCACAACTACTGGTCATCCTTTTGACCTCATGGTCATCCTTTAGACCTCCAGGGGGCCCGGCACAGCCTCCCTAGGCCGACACAAGTGCTCCACTTGGGCTATACTCTGACCCAAGTCCCGGGGCGAGAACCACAACTACTGGTCATCCTTTAGACCTCCAGGGGGCACGGCACAGCCTCCCTAGTCCGACACAAGTGCTCCACTTGGGCTATACT
Source organism: Nothobranchius furzeri (assembly GCF_043380555.1). Lineage (NCBI taxonomy): Eukaryota > Metazoa > Chordata > Actinopteri > Cyprinodontiformes > Nothobranchiidae > Nothobranchius > Nothobranchius furzeri. Next base: position 17,972,379 of record NC_091759.1, on the reverse strand, counting down.
CTGACCCAAGTCCCGGGGCGAGAACCACAACTACTGGTCATCCTTTTGACCTCATGGTCATCCTTTAGACCTCCAGGGGGCCCGGCACAGCCTCCCTAGACCGACACAAGTGCTCCACTTGGGCTGTACTCTGACCCAAGTCCCGGTGCGAGAACCACAACTACTGGTCATCCTTTAGACCTCCAGGGGGCCCGGCACAGCCTCCCTAGGCCGACACAAGTGCTCCACTTGGGCTATACTCTGACCCAAGTCCCGGGGCGAGAACCACAACTACTGGTCATCCTTTTGACCTCATGGTCATCCTTTAGATCTCCAGGGGGCCCGGCACAGCCTCCCTAGGCCGACACAAGTGCTCCACTTGGGCTATACTCTGACCCAAGTCCCGGGGCGAGAACCACAACTACTGGTCATCCTTTAGACCTCCAGGGGGCACGGCACACCCCCCGGTAGCCGACCAAAGTGCTCTACTCGGGCCAGACTCGGACCCACGACCCGGGGTGAGAACCACAACTACTGGTCATCCTTTAGACCTCCAGGGGGCCCGGCACAGCCTCCCTAGTCCGACACAAGTGCTCCACTTGGGCTATACTCTGACCCAAGTCCCGGGGCGAGAACCACAACTACTGGTCATCCTTTAGACCTCCAGGGGGACCGGCACAGCCTCCCTAGACCGACACAAGTGCACCACTTGGGCCATACTCTGACCCAAGTCCCGGGGCGAGAACCACAACTACTGGTCATCCTTTTGACCTCATGGTCATCCTTTAGACCTCAAGGGGGCACGGCAGAGCCTCCCTAGTCCGACACAAGTGTCCCACTTGGGCTATACTATGACCCAAGTCCCGGGGCGAGAACCACAACTACTGGTCATCCTTTAGACCTCAAGGGGGCACGGCAGAGCCTCCCTAGTCCGACACAAGTGTCCCACTTGGGCCATACTCAGACCCACGGCCCGGGGCGAGAACCACAAC
>NC_091759.1:17946408-17958908 GCF_043380555.1 Nothobranchius furzeri | reverse complement strand
TGCAGCCAGCGTCCAGCAGCTGATGGTGGGGTGGAGGAGCTGCAGCCAGCCTCCAGCAGCCAGCCTCCAGCAGCTGATGGCGGGGTGCAGGAGCAGCAGCCAGCCTCCAGCAGCTGATGGCGGGGTGCAGGAGCAGCAGGCAGCCTCCAGCAGCTGATGGCGGGGTGGAGGAGCAGAAGCCAGCCTCCAGCAGCTGATGGCGGGGTGCAGGAGCTGCAGCCAGCGTCCAGCAGCTGATGGTGGGGTGGAGGAGCTGCAGCCAGCGTCCAGCAGCTGATGGTTGGGTGGAGGAGCAGCAGCCAGCCTCCAGCAGCCAGCCTCCAGCTAGTGATGGCGGGGTGGAGAAGCAGGCAGCCTCCATCAGCTGATGGCGGGGTGGAGGAGCAGAAGCCAGCCTCCAGCTGGTGATGGCGGGGTGCAGGAGCTGCAGGCAGCCTCCAGCAGCTGATGGCGGGGTGCAGGAGCTGCAGGCAGCCTCCAGCAGCTGATGGCGGGGTGGAGGAGCTGCAGCCAGCGTCCAGCAGCTGATGGTGGGGTGGAGGAGCTGCAGCCAGCGTCCAGCAGCTGATGGTTGGGTGGAGGAGCAGCAGCCAGCCTCCAGCAGCTGATGGCGGGGTGCAGGAGCAGCAGCCAGCCTCCAGCAGCTGATGGCGGGGTGGAGGAGCTGCAGCCAGCCTCCAGCAGCCAGCCTCCAGCTAGTGATGGCGGGGTGGAGAAGCAGGCAGCCTCCATCAGCTGATGGCGGGGTGGAGGAGCAGAAGCCAGCCTCCAGCTGGTGATGGCGGGGTGCAGGAGCTGCAGGCAGCCTCCAGCAGCTGATGGCGGGGTGGAGGAGCTGCAGCCAGCCTCCAGCAGCCAGCCTCCAGCTAGTGATGGCGGGGTGGAGAAGCAGGCAGCCTCCATCAGCTGATGGCGGGGTGGAGGAGCAGAAGCCAGCCTCCAGCAGCTGATGGCGGGGTGCAGGAGGTGCAGGCAGCCTCCAGCAGCTGATGGCGGGGTGCAGGAGCAGCAGGCAGCCTCCAGCAGCTGATGGCGGGGTGCAGGAGCTGCAACCAGCCTCCAGCTGGTGATGGCGGGGTGGAGGAGCTGCAGCCAGCCTCCAGCAGCCAGCCCCCAGCAGCTGATGGCGGGGTGGAGGAGCAGAAGCCAGCCTCCAGCAGCTGATGGTGGGGTGCAGGAGCTGCAGCCAGCCTCCAGCAGCCAGCCTCCAGCTGGTGATGGCGGGGTGGAGGAGCAGCAGCAGACAGCCTCCAGCAGCCAGCCAGCCTCCAGGAGCTGATGGCGGTGTGTGGGAGCAGCAGCCAGCCTCCAGCGTTCAGCCAGCATCCATCAGCTGATGGCGGTGTGAAGGAGCTGCAGCCAGCCTCCAGCAGGTCATGGTGGGGTGGAGGAGCAGCAGCCAGCCTCCAGCAGCTGATGGCGGGTTGCAGGAGCTGCAGCCAGCCTCCAGCAAATGATGGCGGGGTGCAGGAGCTGCAGGCAGCCTCCAGCAGCTGATGGCGGGGTGCAGGAGCAGCAGGCAGCCTCCAGCTGCTGATGACGGGGTGCAGGAGCTGCAACCAGCCTCCAGCTGGTGATGGTGGGGTGGAGGAGCTGCAGCCAGCCTCGAACAGCTGATGGCAGGGTGCAGGAGCAGCAGCCAGCCTCCAGCAGCTGATGGCGGGGCGCAGGAGCTGCAGGCAGCCTCCAGCAGCTGATGGCGGGGTGCAGGAGCAGCAGCCAGCCTCCAGCTGGTGATGGCGGGGTGAAGGAGCTGCAGCCAGCCACCAGCAGCTGATGGCGGGGTGAAGGAGCTGCAGCCAGCCACCAGCAGCTGATGGCGGGGTGGAGGAGCTGCAGCCAGCGTCCAGCAGCTGATGGTTGGGTGGTGGAGGAGCAGCAGCCAGCCTCCAGCAGCTGATGGCGGGGTGCAGGAGCAGCAGCCAGCGTCCAGCAGCTGATGGTTGGGTGGAGGAGCAGCAGCCAGCCTCCAGCAGCTGCTGGCGGGGTGCAGGAGCAGCAGCCAGCCTCCAGCAGCTGATGGCGGGGTGCAGGAGCTGCAGGCAGCCTCCAGCAGCTGATGGCGGTGTGCAGGAGCTGCAGCCAGCCTCCAGCAGCTGATGGCGGGGTGCAGGGGCTGCAGGCAGCCTCCAGCAGCTGATGGCGGGGTGCAGGAGCTGCAACCAGCCTCCAGCTGGTGATGGCGGGGTGGAGGAGCAGCAGCCAGCCTCCAGCAGCCAGCCTCCAGCTGCTGATGGCGGGGTGGAGGAACAGAAGCCTCCAGCAGCTGATGGCAGGGTGCAGGAGCAGCAGCCAGCCTCCAGCTGGTGATGGCGGGGTGGAGGAGCTGAAACCTGGGTCGGACCTGGTCTGCAGCAGGGCCCATTACCACTCAGAAGCTGATGGCAGTGTGTGTTTAGGTCCCTGCGGGGTGGATGAGCTGAAACCTGGGTCAGACTTGGTGTGCAGCAGGGCTCAGCACCCTCCAGAAGCCGATGACAGTGTGTCTTTAACTCCCTGCCTGGTGGGAGAGCTGAAAGCTGGGTCGGACCTGGTCTTTAGCAGAGCTCAGCAGCCTCCAGAAGCTGATGGCAGTGTGTGTTTCATCCCCTGCGGGGTGGGAGAGCTGAAACGTGGGTCGGACCTGGTCTGCAGCAGGGCCCATCACCATCCAGAAGCTGACGGCGGTGTGTGTTTAAGTCCCTGCGGGGTGGGAGAGCCATAACCTGGGTCGGACCTGGTCTGCAGCAGAGCTCAGCAGCCTCCAGAACCTGATGGCAGTGTGTCTTTAATCCACTGCGGGGTGCAGGAGCTGAAACCTGGGTCGGACCTGGTCTGCAGCAGGGCTCAGCAGCCAGCAGAAGGTGACGGCAGTGTGTGTTTAGTTCCCTGCGGGGTGCAGGAGCTGAAACCTGGGTCGGACCTGGTCTGCAGCAGAGCTCAGCAGCCAGCAGAAGGTGATGGCAGTGTGTGTTTAAGTCCCTGCCTGGTGGGAGAGCTGAAACCTGGGTCGGACCTGGTCTATAGAAGAGCTCAGCAGCCTCCAGAAGCTGATGGCAGTGTGTGTGTTTTGGTCCCTGCGGGGTGCAGGAGCAGGAACCCGGGTCGGACCTGGTCTATAGCGGAGCTCAGCAGCCTCCAGCAGCTGATGGCAGTGTGTGTTTAATTCCCTGCCTGGTGGGAGAGCTGTAACCCGGGTCGGACTTGGTCTGCAGCAGGGCCCATCACCATCCAGAAGCTGATGGCAGTGTGTCTTTAATTCCCTGCGGGGTGGAGGAGCAGAAACCTGGGTCGGACCTGGTCTATAGCAGAGCTCAGCAGCCTCCAGAAGCTGATGGCAGTGTGTGTTCAAGTCCCTGCGGGGTGGGAGAGCTGAAACCTGGGTCGGACCTGGTCTATAGAAGAGCTCAGCAGCCTCCAGCAGCTGATGGCAGTGTGTGTTTAAGTCCCTGCGGGGTGGGAGAGCTATATCCCGGGTCGGACCTGGTCTATAGCAGAGCTCAGCAGCCTCCAGCAGCTGATGGCAGTGTGTGTTTAAGTCCCTGCGGGGTGGGAGAGCTGAAACCTCGGTCGGACCTGGTCTATGGCAGAGCTCAGCAGCCTCCAGAAGCTGATGGCAGCGTGCCTCTAAGTCCCTGCCTGGTGGGAGAGCTGAAACCTGGGTCGGACATGGTCTGCAGCAGGGCTCGGCAGCCTCCAGCAGCTGATGGCAGTGTGTCTTTAAGTCCCTGCCTGGTGGGAGAGCTGAAACCTGGGTCGGACCTGGTCTATAGCAGAGCTCAGCAGCCTCCAGCAGCTGATGGCAGTGTGTGTTTAAGTCCCTGCCTGGTGTGAGAGCTGAAACCTGGGTCGGACCTGGTCTATAGAAGAGCTCAGCAGCCTCCAGCAGCTGATGGCAGTGTGTCTTTAAGTCACTGCCTGGTGGGAGAGCTGAAACCTGGGTCGGACCTGGTCTATAGTAGAGCTCAGCAGCCTCCAGCAGCTGATTGCAGTGTGTGTTTAAGTCCCTGCCTGGTGGGAGAGCTGATATCCGGGTCGGACCTGGTCCACAGCAGGGCCCATCACCCTCCAGAAGCTGGTGGCAGTGTGTGTTTAAGTCCCTGCGGGGTGCAGGAGCAGAAACCTGGGTGGGACCTGGTCTGCAGCAGAGCTCGGCAGCCTCCAGCAGCTGATGGCAGTGAGTGTTTAAGTCCCTGCGGGGTGGGAGAGCTATATCCCGGGTCAGACCTGGTCTAAAGCAGGGCCCATCACCCTCCAGAAGCTGGTGGCAGTGTGTGTTTAAGTCCCTGCGGGGTGGAGGAGCAGAAACCTGGGTCGGACCCGGTCTACAGCAGAGCTCAGCAGCCCCCAGAAGCTGATGGCAGTGTGTGTGTGTGTGTGTGTGTTTAAGTCTCTGCCTGGTTGGAGAGCCGATACCTGGGTCGGACCTGGTCTGCAGCAGGGCTCAGCAGCCTCCAGAAGCTGATGGCAGTGTGTCTTTCATTCCCTGCGGGGTGCAGGAGCAGAAACCTGGGTCGGACCTGGTCTATAGCGGAGCTCAGCAGCCTCCAGCAGCTGATGGCAGTGTGTGTGTTAAAGACCCTGCGGGGTGGGAGAGCTGAAACCTGGGTCGGACCTGGTCTGCAGCAGGGCTCAGCAGCCCCCAGAAGCTGATGGCTGTGTGTGTTTAAGTCCCTGCGGGGTGGGAGAGCTGAAACCTGGGTCGGACCTGGCCCGCAGCAGGGCCCATCACCCTCCAGAAGCTGATGGCGGTGTGGGTTTAAGTCCCTGCGGGGTTGAGGAGCTGAAACCTGGGTCGGACCTGGTCTGCAGCAGGGCCCATCACCATCCAGAAGCTGATGGCTGTGTGTGTTTAAGTCCCAGGGGGGTGGGAGAGCCATAACCTGGGTCGGACCTGGTCTGCAGCAGGGCTCAGCAGCCTCCAGTTGCAGATGGCAGTGTGTGTTTAGTTCCCTGCGGGGTGCAGGAGCTGAAACCTGGGTCGGACCTGGTCTATAGCAGAGCTCAGCAGCCTCCAGAAGCTGATGGCAGTGTGTCTTCAATTCCCTGCGGGGTGCAGGAGCTGATACCTGGGTCGGACCTGGTCTGCAGCAGGGCCCATCACCATCCAGACGCTGATGGCAGTGTGTGTTTAAGTCCTAGTGGGCTGCAGGAGCTGAAACCTGGGTCGGACCTGCTCTATAGTAGAGCTCAGCAGCCTCCAGAAGCTGATGGCAGTGTGTCTTTAAGTCCCTGCGGGGTGGGATAGCTGAAACCTGGGTCGGACCTGGTCTGCAGCAGGGCCCATCACCATCCAGACGCTGATGGCAGTGTGTGTTTAAGTCCTAGTGGGCTGCAGGAGCTGAAACCTGGGTCGGACCTGCTCTATAGTAGAGCTCAGCAGCCTCCAGAAGCTGATGGCAGTGTGTCTTTAAGTCCCTGCGGGGTGGGATAGCTGAAACCTGGGTCGGACCTGGTCTGCAGCAGGGCCCATCACCCTCCAGAAGCTGTTGGCAGTGTGTCTTCCATTCCTAGTGGGGCAGGGGAGCAAAGACCTGGGCAGAGGAGCGCCTGTCTGCATCCGATCCGGCCCCTCAGCAGCCCGCCGTGAGCCTTAGAGAACCCCCCCCCCCCCCAGCGGGCTCCAGGAACCGGGCCCTGCGTCGGACCCAGCTCAGTAAGGCCCTCCCTCGGGCCCTGCAGCAGGTGGCCCCGTCTATGCAGTCGAAAACCCCGCGAAAATCGGTGTAGAAACGCCCGAGAGGCGTGGTGCGGTTCCCCCGGCCGGTACCGGGTCCGGACCGGTCCGGAAGTCCACCCAGAACACTGCCTGGGGCTTCTGGGCGGCTCCCCAGGCGCAGGCAGTCGAAAACCGCGTGAAAATCGGTTCAGAATTGACAAAACGGCGACCTCGTCGCTCCAAAAACTAAGTCCAAACTAAGCCTTTCGCTTATCGCTTAACGCTTAAGGCGGTCGGCCTTATGGCCAGTAAATGAAAAGTGCCTGCGCCCCTGGAGGTTTTGGAAGGTGCGAGCGATGACCATGCTCGGGTTAGTAGGTGAGGCCATCGGAAAACCAGCGTGAGTTGGCGGGTTTGGGTGGCAATCTATTCCAGGCAGAGTCGACTATCTCTGGGCATCAATTTTGGGATTTTTCCGGCTCTGGTTCTGGGAGAAACGCAGGGGCAAAGTGCACGAGCCGCGGCCGATTTTGGTGGCCTGTCCCTGGGCACAAAGTCTGAGGAGTGTGGGCCTGGTTCTCCGAAAAATACCAGTCTGCTGGAGCTCACTCCCATGGCTCCAGGGGGCACGGCACACCCCCCGGTAGCCGACCAAAGTGCTCTACTCGGGCCAGACTCGGACCCACGACCCGGGGTGAGAACCACAACTACTGGTCATCCTTTTGACCTCCAGGGGGCGCGGCAGAGCCTCCCCAGTCCGACGCAAGTGCCCCACTTGGGCCATACTCAGACCCACGGCCCGGGGCGAGAACCACAACTACTGGTCATCCTTTAGACCTCCAGGGGGCCCGGCACAGCCTCCCTAGACCGACACAAGTGCTCCACTTGGGCTGTACTCTGACCCAAGTCCCGGTGCGAGAACCACAACTACTGGTCATCCTTTAGACCTCCAGGGGGCCCGGCACAGCCTCCCTAGGCCGACACAAGTGCTCCACTTGGGCTATACTCTGACCCAAGTCCCGGGGCGAGAACCACAACTACTGGTCATCCTTTTGACCTCATGGTCATCCTTTAGATCTCCAGGGGGCCCGGCACAGCCTCCCTAGGCCGACACAAGTGCTCCACTTGGGCTATACTCTGACCCAAGTCCCGGGGCGAGAACCACAACTACTGGTCATCCTTTAGACCTCCAGGGGGCACGGCACACCCCCCGGTAGCCGACCAAAGTGCTCTACTCGGGCCAGACTCGGACCCACGACCCGGGGTGAGAACCACAACTACTGGTCATCCTTTAGACCTCCAGGGGGCCCGGCACAGCCTCCCTAGTCCGACACAAGTGCTCCACTTGGGCTATACTCTGACCCAAGTCCCGGGGCGAGAACCACAACTACTGGTCATCCTTTAGACCTCCAGGGGGACCGGCACAGCCTCCCTAGACCGACACAAGTGCACCACTTGGGCCATACTCTGACCCAAGTCCCGGGGCGAGAACCACAACTACTGGTCATCCTTTTGACCTCATGGTCATCCTTTAGACCTCAAGGGGGCACGGCAGAGCCTCCCTAGTCCGACACAAGTGTCCCACTTGGGCTATACTATGACCCAAGTCCCGGGGCGAGAACCACAACTACTGGTCATCCTTTAGACCTCAAGGGGGCACGGCAGAGCCTCCCTAGTCCGACACAAGTGTCCCACTTGGGCCATACTCAGACCCACGGCCCGGGGCGAGAACCACAACTACTGGTCATCCTTTAGACCTCCAGGGGGCCCGGCACAGCCTCCCTAGTCCGACGCAAGTGCTCCACTTGGGCTGTACTCTGACCCAAGTCCCGGGGCGAGAACCACAACTAATGGTCATCCTTTAGACCTCCAGGGGGCACGGCACAGCCTCCCTAGTCCGACACAAGTGCTCCACTTGGGCTATACTCTGACCCAAGTCCCGGGGCGAGAACCACAACTACTGGTCATCCTTTAGACCTCCAGGGGGCACGGCAGAGCCTCCCTAGTCCGACACAAGTGTCCCACTTGGGCTATTCTCTGACCCAAGTCCCGGGGCGAGAACCACAACTACTGGTCATCCTTTAGACCTCCAGGGGGCACGACACAGCCTCCCTAGTCCGACCCAAGTGCTCCACTTGGGCTATACTATGACCCAAGTCCCGGGGCGAGAACCACAACTACTGGTCATCCTTTAGACCTCCAGGGGGCACGGCACAGCCTCCCTAGTCCGACACAAGTGCTCCACTTGGGCTATACTCTGACCCAAGTCCCGGGGCGAGAACCACAACTACTGGTCATCCTTTAGACCTCCAGGGGGCACGGCACAGCCTCCCTAGTCCGACACAAGTGCTCCACTTGGGCTATACTCTGACCCAAGTCCCGGGGCGAGAACCACAACTACTGGTCATCCTTTTGACCTCATGGTCATCCTTTAGACCTCCAGGGGGCCCGGCACAGCCTCCCTAGGCCGACACAAGTGCTCCACTTGGGCTATACTCTGACCCAAGTCCCGGGGCGAGAACCACAACTACTGGTCATCCTTTAGACCTCCAGGGGGCACGGCACAGCCTCCCTAGTCCGACACAAGTGCTCCACTTGGGCTATACTCTGACCCAAGTCCCGGGGCGAGAACCACAACTACTGGTCATCCTTTTGACCTCATGGTCATCCTTTAGACCTCCAGGGGGCCCGGCACAGCCTCCCTAGACCGACACAAGTGCTCCACTTGGGCTGTACTCTGACCCAAGTCCCGGTGCGAGAACCACAACTACTGGTCATCCTTTAGACCTCCAGGGGGCCCGGCACAGCCTCCCTAGGCCGACACAAGTGCTCCACTTGGGCTATACTCTGACCCAAGTCCCGGGGCGAGAACCACAACTACTGGTCATCCTTTTGACCTCATGGTCATCCTTTAGATCTCCAGGGGGCCCGGCACAGCCTCCCTAGGCCGACACAAGTGCTCCACTTGGGCTATACTCTGACCCAAGTCCCGGGGCGAGAACCACAACTACTGGTCATCCTTTAGACCTCCAGGGGGCACGGCACACCCCCCGGTAGCCGACCAAAGTGCTCTACTCGGGCCAGACTCGGACCCACGACCCGGGGTGAGAACCACAACTACTGGTCATCCTTTAGACCTCCAGGGGGCCCGGCACAGCCTCCCTAGTCCGACACAAGTGCTCCACTTGGGCTATACTCTGACCCAAGTCCCGGGGCGAGAACCACAACTACTGGTCATCCTTTAGACCTCCAGGGGGACCGGCACAGCCTCCCTAGACCGACACAAGTGCACCACTTGGGCCATACTCTGACCCAAGTCCCGGGGCGAGAACCACAACTACTGGTCATCCTTTTGACCTCATGGTCATCCTTTAGACCTCAAGGGGGCACGGCAGAGCCTCCCTAGTCCGACACAAGTGTCCCACTTGGGCTATACTATGACCCAAGTCCCGGGGCGAGAACCACAACTACTGGTCATCCTTTAGACCTCAAGGGGGCACGGCAGAGCCTCCCTAGTCCGACACAAGTGTCCCACTTGGGCCATACTCAGACCCACGGCCCGGGGCGAGAACCACAACTACTGGTCATCCTTTAGACCTCCAGGGGGCCCGGCACAGCCTCCCTAGTCCGACGCAAGTGCTCCACTTGGGCTGTACTCTGACCCAAGTCCCGGGGCGAGAACCACAACTAATGGTCATCCTTTAGACCTCCAGGGGGCACGGCACAGCCTCCCTAGTCCGACACAAGTGCTCCACTTGGGCTATACTCTGACCCAAGTCCCGGGGCGAGAACCACAACTACTGGTCATCCTTTAGACCTCCAGGGGGCACGGCAGAGCCTCCCTAGTCCGACACAAGTGTCCCACTTGGGCTATTCTCTGACCCAAGTCCCGGGGCGAGAACCACAACTACTGGTCATCCTTTAGACCTCCAGGGGGCACGACACAGCCTCCCTAGTCCGACCCAAGTGCTCCACTTGGGCTATACTATGACCCAAGTCCCGGGGCGAGAACCACAACTACTGGTCATCCTTTAGACCTCCAGGGGGCACGGCACAGCCTCCCTAGTCCGACACAAGTGCTCCACTTGGGCTATACTCTGACCCAAGTCCCGGGGCGAGAACCACAACTACTGGTCATCCTTTAGACCTCCAGGGGGCACGGCACAGCCTCCCTAGTCCGACACAAGTGCTCCACTTGGGCTATACTCTGACCCAAGTCCCGGGGCGAGAACCACAACTACTGGTCATCCTTTTGACCTCATGGTCATCCTTTAGACCTCCAGGGGGCCCGGCACAGCCTCCCTAGGCCGACACAAGTGCTCCACTTGGGCTATACTCTGACCCAAGTCCCGGGGCGAGAACCACAACTACTGGTCATCCTTTAGACCTCCAGGGGGCACGGCACAGCCTCCCTAGTCCGACACAAGTGCTCCACTTGGGCTATACTCTGACCCAAGTCCCGGGGCGAGAACCACAACTACTGGTCATCCTTTTGACCTCATGGTCATCCTTTAGACCTCCAGGGGGCCCGGCACAGCCTCCCTAGACCGACACAAGTGCTCCACTTGGGCTGTACTCTGACCCAAGTCCCGGTGCGAGAACCACAACTACTGGTCATCCTTTAGACCTCCAGGGGGCCCGGCACAGCCTCCCTAGGCCGACACAAGTGCTCCACTTGGGCTATACTCTGACCCAAGTCCCGGGGCGAGAACCACAACTACTGGTCATCCTTTTGACCTCATGGTCATCCTTTAGATCTCCAGGGGGCCCGGCACAGCCTCCCTAGGCCGACACAAGTGCTCCACTTGGGCTATACTCTGACCCAAGTCCCGGGGCGAGAACCACAACTACTGGTCATCCTTTAGACCTCCAGGGGGCACGGCACACCCCCCGGTAGCCGACCAAAGTGCTCTACTCGGGCCAGACTCGGACCCACGACCCGGGGTGAGAACCACAACTACTGGTCATCCTTTAGACCTCCAGGGGGCCCGGCACAGCCTCCCTAGTCCGACACAAGTGCTCCACTTGGGCTATACTCTGACCCAAGTCCCGGGGCGAGAACCACAACTACTGGTCATCCTTTAGACCTCCAGGGGGACCGGCACAGCCTCCCTAGACCGACACAAGTGCACCACTTGGGCCATACTCTGACCCAAGTCCCGGGGCGAGAACCACAACTACTGGTCATCCTTTTGACCTCATGGTCATCCTTTAGACCTCAAGGGGGCACGGCAGAGCCTCCCTAGTCCGACACAAGTGTCCCACTTGGGCTATACTATGACCCAAGTCCCGGGGCGAGAACCACAACTACTGGTCATCCTTTAGACCTCAAGGGGGCACGGCAGAGCCTCCCTAGTCCGACACAAGTGTCCCACTTGGGCCATACTCAGACCCACGGCCCGGGGCGAGAACCACAACTACTGGTCATCCTTTAGACCTCCAGGGGGCCCGGCACAGCCTCCCTAGTCCGACGCAAGTGCTCCACTTGGGCTGTACTCTGACCCAAGTCCCGGGGCGAGAACCACAACTAATGGTCATCCTTTAGACCTCCAGGGGGCACGGCACAGCCTCCCTAGTCCGACACAAGTGCTCCACTTGGGCTATACTCTGACCCAAGTCCCGGGGCGAGAACCACAACTACTGGTCATCCTTTAGACCTCCAGGGGGCACGGCAGAGCCTCCCTAGTCCGACACAAGTGTCCCACTTGGGCTATTCTCTGACCCAAGTCCCGGGGCGAGAACCACAACTACTGGTCATCCTTTAGACCTCCAGGGGGCACGACACAGCCTCCCTAGTCCGACCCAAGTGCTCCACTTGGGCTATACTATGACCCAAGTCCCGGGGCGAGAACCACAACTACTGGTCATCCTTTAGACCTCCAGGGGGCACGGCACAGCCTCCCTAGTCCGACACAAGTGCTCCACTTGGGCTATACTCTGACCCAAGTCCCGGGGCGAGAACCACAACTACTGGTCATCCTTTAGACCTCCAGGGGGCACGGCACAGCCTCCCTAGTCCGACACAAGTGCTCCACTTGGGCTATACTCTGACCCAAGTCCCGGGGCGAGAACCACAACTACTGGTCATCCTTTTGACCTCATGGTCATCCTTTAGACCTCCAGGGGGCCCGGCACAGCCTCCCTAGGCCGACACAAGTGCTCCACTTGGGCTATACTCTGACCCAAGTCCCGGGGCGAGAACCACAACTACTGGTCATCCTTTAGACCTCCAGGGGGCACGGCACAGCCTCCCTAGTCCGACACAAGTGCTCCACTTCGGCTGTACTCTGACCCAAGTCCCGGGGCGAGAACCACAACTAATGGTCATCCTTTAGACCTCCATGGCAACAGGGGGATGTCAGACCCCAGCTCATCCCAGGTTGATGCCTCAATAGTAGCTTAGGGTCACGGCAGTCCCACCGTGATCCACCCTCTTGTCCTCTCTCCACAGGATGACCAGAGTGTCGTGTTTATTTTCAAAGTGTCCTCGTAGGATGACCATGAGTGCAGGAAAATTTTCAAAGTCCCTCTGTCGGATGACCATGAGTGCAGAAAAAATTTCAAAGTCCCCCCTTGGGATTACCAGACGTTCGAGATTTCGGCTGAAAAATTTTCAAAGTGCTGCCGAGAGCCTGCGCTAGTTGCTTAAGGCTTGAGGAGATCCGCCTTATGGTAAGTAAACGAAAAGTGCCTGCGCCCCTGGAGGTTTTGGAAGGTGCGAGCGATGACCATGCTCGGGTTAGTAGGGAAGCTCATCGTCGAACCAGAGATGGGTAAGGGGCGAACTGGCAGATGTCTTCCCACCGTCGAGCAGCATTCCGGGCTTCACATCGGAGGGCTCCAGCCGGCCCCGGTTCCGAGA
>NC_091759.1:17926408-17936408 GCF_043380555.1 Nothobranchius furzeri | reverse complement strand
GGTGCAGGAGCAGCAGCCAGCCACCAGCAGCTGATGGCGGGGTGGAGGAGCTGCAGCCAGCGTCCAGCAGCTGATGGTTGGGTGGTGGAGGAGCAGCAGCCAGCCTCCAGCAGCTGCTGGCGGGGTGCAGGAGCAGCAGCCAGCCTCCAGCAGCTGGTGGCGGGGTGGAGGAGCAGAAGCCAGCCTCCAGCAGCTGATGGCGGGGTGCAGGAGCAGAAGCCAGCCTCCAGCTGGTGATGGCGGGGTGAAGGAGCTGCAGCCAGCCTCCAGCAGCCAGCCTCCAGCTGGTGATGGCGGGGCGGAGGAGCAGGCAGCCTCCATCAGCTGATGGCGGGGTGTAGGAGCAGCAGCCAGCCTCCAGCTGGTGATGGCGGGGAGGAGGAGCAGCAGCAGCCAGCCTCCAGCAGCCAGCCAGCCTCCAGCAGCTGATGGCGGTGTGTGGGAGCAGCAGCCAGCCTCCAGCGGCCAGCCAGCCTCCAGCAGCTGATGGTGGGGTGGAGGAGCTGCAGCCAGCGTCCATCAGCTGATGGCGGGGTGGAAGAGCAGCAGGCAGCCTCCAGCTGGTGATGGCGGGGTGGAGGAGCTGCAGCCAGCGTCCAGCAGCTGATGGCGGGGTGCAGGAGCAGCAGCCAGCCTCCAGCAGCTGATGGCGGGGTGGAGGAGCTGCAGCCAGCCTCCAGCAGCCAGCCTCCAGCTAGTGATGGCGGGGTGGAGAAGCAGGCAGCCTCCGTCAGCTGATGGCGGGGTGGAGGAGCAGAAGCCAGCCTCCAGCAGCTGATGGCGGGGTGCAGGAGCTGCAGCCAGCGTCCAGCAGCTGATGGTGGGGTGGAGGAGCTGCAGCCAGCCTCCAGCAGCCAGCCTCCAGCTAGTGATGGCGGGGTGGAGAAGCAGGCAGCCTCCGTCAGCTGATGGCGGGGTGGAGGAGCAGAAGCCAGCCTCCAGCAGCTGATGGCGGGGTGCAGGAGCTGCAGCCAGCGTCCAGCAGCTGATGGTGGGGTGGAGGAGCTGCAGCCAGCGTCCAGCAGCTGATGGTGGGGTGGAGGAGCTGCAGCCAGCCTCCAGCAGCCAGCCTCCAGCAGCTGATGGCGGGGTGCAGGAGCAGCAGCCAGCCTCCAGCAGCTGATGGCGGGGTGCAGGAGCAGCAGGCAGCCTCCAGCAGCTGATGGCGGGGTGGAGGAGCAGAAGCCAGCCTCCAGCAGCTGATGGCGGGGTGCAGGAGCTGCAGCCAGCGTCCAGCAGCTGATGGTGGGGTGGAGGAGCTGCAGCCAGCGTCCAGCAGCTGATGGTTGGGTGGAGGAGCAGCAGCCAGCCTCCAGCAGCCAGCCTCCAGCTAGTGATGGCGGGGTGGAGAAGCAGGCAGCCTCCATCAGCTGATGGCGGGGTGGAGGAGCAGAAGCCAGCCTCCAGCTGGTGATGGCGGGGTGCAGGAGCTGCAGGCAGCCTCCAGCAGCTGATGGCGGGGTGCAGGAGCTGCAGGCAGCCTCCAGCAGCTGATGGCGGGGTGGAGGAGCTGCAGCCAGCGTCCAGCAGCTGATGGTGGGGTGGAGGAGCTGCAGCCAGCGTCCAGCAGCTGATGGTTGGGTGGAGGAGCAGCAGCCAGCCTCCAGCAGCTGATGGCGGGGTGCAGGAGCAGCAGCCAGCCTCCAGCAGCTGATGGCGGGGTGGAGGAGCTGCAGCCAGCCTCCAGCAGCCAGCCTCCAGCTAGTGATGGCGGGGTGGAGAAGCAGGCAGCCTCCATCAGCTGATGGCGGGGTGGAGGAGCAGAAGCCAGCCTCCAGCTGGTGATGGCGGGGTGCAGGAGCTGCAGGCAGCCTCCAGCAGCTGATGGCGGGGTGGAGGAGCTGCAGCCAGCCTCCAGCAGCCAGCCTCCAGCTAGTGATGGCGGGGTGGAGAAGCAGGCAGCCTCCATCAGCTGATGGCGGGGTGGAGGAGCAGAAGCCAGCCTCCAGCAGCTGATGGCGGGGTGCAGGAGGTGCAGGCAGCCTCCAGCAGCTGATGGCGGGGTGCAGGAGCAGCAGGCAGCCTCCAGCAGCTGATGGCGGGGTGCAGGAGCTGCAACCAGCCTCCAGCTGGTGATGGCGGGGTGGAGGAGCTGCAGCCAGCCTCCAGCAGCCAGCCCCCAGCAGCTGATGGCGGGGTGGAGGAGCAGAAGCCAGCCTCCAGCAGCTGATGGTGGGGTGCAGGAGCTGCAGCCAGCCTCCAGCAGCCAGCCTCCAGCTGGTGATGGCGGGGTGGAGGAGCAGCAGCAGACAGCCTCCAGCAGCCAGCCAGCCTCCAGGAGCTGATGGCGGTGTGTGGGAGCAGCAGCCAGCCTCCAGCGTTCAGCCAGCATCCATCAGCTGATGGCGGTGTGAAGGAGCTGCAGCCAGCCTCCAGCAGGTCATGGTGGGGTGGAGGAGCAGCAGCCAGCCTCCAGCAGCTGATGGCGGGTTGCAGGAGCTGCAGCCAGCCTCCAGCAAATGATGGCGGGGTGCAGGAGCTGCAGGCAGCCTCCAGCAGCTGATGGCGGGGTGCAGGAGCAGCAGGCAGCCTCCAGCTGCTGATGACGGGGTGCAGGAGCTGCAACCAGCCTCCAGCTGGTGATGGTGGGGTGGAGGAGCTGCAGCCAGCCTCGAACAGCTGATGGCAGGGTGCAGGAGCAGCAGCCAGCCTCCAGCAGCTGATGGCGGGGCGCAGGAGCTGCAGGCAGCCTCCAGCAGCTGATGGCGGGGTGCAGGAGCAGCAGCCAGCCTCCAGCTGGTGATGGCGGGGTGAAGGAGCTGCAGCCAGCCACCAGCAGCTGATGGCGGGGTGAAGGAGCTGCAGCCAGCCACCAGCAGCTGATGGCGGGGTGGAGGAGCTGCAGCCAGCGTCCAGCAGCTGATGGTTGGGTGGTGGAGGAGCAGCAGCCAGCCTCCAGCAGCTGATGGCGGGGTGCAGGAGCAGCAGCCAGCGTCCAGCAGCTGATGGTTGGGTGGAGGAGCAGCAGCCAGCCTCCAGCAGCTGCTGGCGGGGTGCAGGAGCAGCAGCCAGCCTCCAGCAGCTGATGGCGGGGTGCAGGAGCTGCAGGCAGCCTCCAGCAGCTGATGGCGGTGTGCAGGAGCTGCAGCCAGCCTCCAGCAGCTGATGGCGGGGTGCAGGGGCTGCAGGCAGCCTCCAGCAGCTGATGGCGGGGTGCAGGAGCTGCAACCAGCCTCCAGCTGGTGATGGCGGGGTGGAGGAGCAGCAGCCAGCCTCCAGCAGCCAGCCTCCAGCTGCTGATGGCGGGGTGGAGGAACAGAAGCCTCCAGCAGCTGATGGCAGGGTGCAGGAGCAGCAGCCAGCCTCCAGCTGGTGATGGCGGGGTGGAGGAGCTGAAACCTGGGTCGGACCTGGTCTGCAGCAGGGCCCATTACCACTCAGAAGCTGATGGCAGTGTGTGTTTAGGTCCCTGCGGGGTGGATGAGCTGAAACCTGGGTCAGACTTGGTGTGCAGCAGGGCTCAGCACCCTCCAGAAGCCGATGACAGTGTGTCTTTAACTCCCTGCCTGGTGGGAGAGCTGAAAGCTGGGTCGGACCTGGTCTTTAGCAGAGCTCAGCAGCCTCCAGAAGCTGATGGCAGTGTGTGTTTCATCCCCTGCGGGGTGGGAGAGCTGAAACGTGGGTCGGACCTGGTCTGCAGCAGGGCCCATCACCATCCAGAAGCTGACGGCGGTGTGTGTTTAAGTCCCTGCGGGGTGGGAGAGCCATAACCTGGGTCGGACCTGGTCTGCAGCAGAGCTCAGCAGCCTCCAGAACCTGATGGCAGTGTGTCTTTAATCCACTGCGGGGTGCAGGAGCTGAAACCTGGGTCGGACCTGGTCTGCAGCAGGGCTCAGCAGCCAGCAGAAGGTGACGGCAGTGTGTGTTTAGTTCCCTGCGGGGTGCAGGAGCTGAAACCTGGGTCGGACCTGGTCTGCAGCAGAGCTCAGCAGCCAGCAGAAGGTGATGGCAGTGTGTGTTTAAGTCCCTGCCTGGTGGGAGAGCTGAAACCTGGGTCGGACCTGGTCTATAGAAGAGCTCAGCAGCCTCCAGAAGCTGATGGCAGTGTGTGTGTTTTGGTCCCTGCGGGGTGCAGGAGCAGGAACCCGGGTCGGACCTGGTCTATAGCGGAGCTCAGCAGCCTCCAGCAGCTGATGGCAGTGTGTGTTTAATTCCCTGCCTGGTGGGAGAGCTGTAACCCGGGTCGGACTTGGTCTGCAGCAGGGCCCATCACCATCCAGAAGCTGATGGCAGTGTGTCTTTAATTCCCTGCGGGGTGGAGGAGCAGAAACCTGGGTCGGACCTGGTCTATAGCAGAGCTCAGCAGCCTCCAGAAGCTGATGGCAGTGTGTGTTCAAGTCCCTGCGGGGTGGGAGAGCTGAAACCTGGGTCGGACCTGGTCTATAGAAGAGCTCAGCAGCCTCCAGCAGCTGATGGCAGTGTGTGTTTAAGTCCCTGCGGGGTGGGAGAGCTATATCCCGGGTCGGACCTGGTCTATAGCAGAGCTCAGCAGCCTCCAGCAGCTGATGGCAGTGTGTGTTTAAGTCCCTGCGGGGTGGGAGAGCTGAAACCTCGGTCGGACCTGGTCTATGGCAGAGCTCAGCAGCCTCCAGAAGCTGATGGCAGCGTGCCTCTAAGTCCCTGCCTGGTGGGAGAGCTGAAACCTGGGTCGGACATGGTCTGCAGCAGGGCTCGGCAGCCTCCAGCAGCTGATGGCAGTGTGTCTTTAAGTCCCTGCCTGGTGGGAGAGCTGAAACCTGGGTCGGACCTGGTCTATAGCAGAGCTCAGCAGCCTCCAGCAGCTGATGGCAGTGTGTGTTTAAGTCCCTGCCTGGTGTGAGAGCTGAAACCTGGGTCGGACCTGGTCTATAGAAGAGCTCAGCAGCCTCCAGCAGCTGATGGCAGTGTGTCTTTAAGTCACTGCCTGGTGGGAGAGCTGAAACCTGGGTCGGACCTGGTCTATAGTAGAGCTCAGCAGCCTCCAGCAGCTGATTGCAGTGTGTGTTTAAGTCCCTGCCTGGTGGGAGAGCTGATATCCGGGTCGGACCTGGTCCACAGCAGGGCCCATCACCCTCCAGAAGCTGGTGGCAGTGTGTGTTTAAGTCCCTGCGGGGTGCAGGAGCAGAAACCTGGGTGGGACCTGGTCTGCAGCAGAGCTCGGCAGCCTCCAGCAGCTGATGGCAGTGAGTGTTTAAGTCCCTGCGGGGTGGGAGAGCTATATCCCGGGTCAGACCTGGTCTAAAGCAGGGCCCATCACCCTCCAGAAGCTGGTGGCAGTGTGTGTTTAAGTCCCTGCGGGGTGGAGGAGCAGAAACCTGGGTCGGACCCGGTCTACAGCAGAGCTCAGCAGCCCCCAGAAGCTGATGGCAGTGTGTGTGTGTGTGTGTGTGTTTAAGTCTCTGCCTGGTTGGAGAGCCGATACCTGGGTCGGACCTGGTCTGCAGCAGGGCTCAGCAGCCTCCAGAAGCTGATGGCAGTGTGTCTTTCATTCCCTGCGGGGTGCAGGAGCAGAAACCTGGGTCGGACCTGGTCTATAGCGGAGCTCAGCAGCCTCCAGCAGCTGATGGCAGTGTGTGTGTTAAAGACCCTGCGGGGTGGGAGAGCTGAAACCTGGGTCGGACCTGGTCTGCAGCAGGGCTCAGCAGCCCCCAGAAGCTGATGGCTGTGTGTGTTTAAGTCCCTGCGGGGTGGGAGAGCTGAAACCTGGGTCGGACCTGGCCCGCAGCAGGGCCCATCACCCTCCAGAAGCTGATGGCGGTGTGGGTTTAAGTCCCTGCGGGGTTGAGGAGCTGAAACCTGGGTCGGACCTGGTCTGCAGCAGGGCCCATCACCATCCAGAAGCTGATGGCTGTGTGTGTTTAAGTCCCAGGGGGGTGGGAGAGCCATAACCTGGGTCGGACCTGGTCTGCAGCAGGGCTCAGCAGCCTCCAGTTGCAGATGGCAGTGTGTGTTTAGTTCCCTGCGGGGTGCAGGAGCTGAAACCTGGGTCGGACCTGGTCTATAGCAGAGCTCAGCAGCCTCCAGAAGCTGATGGCAGTGTGTCTTCAATTCCCTGCGGGGTGCAGGAGCTGATACCTGGGTCGGACCTGGTCTGCAGCAGGGCCCATCACCATCCAGACGCTGATGGCAGTGTGTGTTTAAGTCCTAGTGGGCTGCAGGAGCTGAAACCTGGGTCGGACCTGCTCTATAGTAGAGCTCAGCAGCCTCCAGAAGCTGATGGCAGTGTGTCTTTAAGTCCCTGCGGGGTGGGATAGCTGAAACCTGGGTCGGACCTGGTCTGCAGCAGGGCCCATCACCATCCAGACGCTGATGGCAGTGTGTGTTTAAGTCCTAGTGGGCTGCAGGAGCTGAAACCTGGGTCGGACCTGCTCTATAGTAGAGCTCAGCAGCCTCCAGAAGCTGATGGCAGTGTGTCTTTAAGTCCCTGCGGGGTGGGATAGCTGAAACCTGGGTCGGACCTGGTCTGCAGCAGGGCCCATCACCCTCCAGAAGCTGTTGGCAGTGTGTCTTCCATTCCTAGTGGGGCAGGGGAGCAAAGACCTGGGCAGAGGAGCGCCTGTCTGCATCCGATCCGGCCCCTCAGCAGCCCGCCGTGAGCCTTAGAGAACCCCCCCCCCCCCCAGCGGGCTCCAGGAACCGGGCCCTGCGTCGGACCCAGCTCAGTAAGGCCCTCCCTCGGGCCCTGCAGCAGGTGGCCCCGTCTATGCAGTCGAAAACCCCGCGAAAATCGGTGTAGAAACGCCCGAGAGGCGTGGTGCGGTTCCCCCGGCCGGTACCGGGTCCGGACCGGTCCGGAAGTCCACCCAGAACACTGCCTGGGGCTTCTGGGCGGCTCCCCAGGCGCAGGCAGTCGAAAACCGCGTGAAAATCGGTTCAGAATTGACAAAACGGCGACCTCGTCGCTCCAAAAACTAAGTCCAAACTAAGCCTTTCGCTTATCGCTTAACGCTTAAGGCGGTCGGCCTTATGGCCAGTAAATGAAAAGTGCCTGCGCCCCTGGAGGTTTTGGAAGGTGCGAGCGATGACCATGCTCGGGTTAGTAGGTGAGGCCATCGGAAAACCAGCGTGAGTTGGCGGGTTTGGGTGGCAATCTATTCCAGGCAGAGTCGACTATCTCTGGGCATCAATTTTGGGATTTTTCCGGCTCTGGTTCTGGGAGAAACGCAGGGGCAAAGTGCACGAGCCGCGGCCGATTTTGGTGGCCTGTCCCTGGGCACAAAGTCTGAGGAGTGTGGGCCTGGTTCTCCGAAAAATACCAGTCTGCTGGAGCTCACTCCCATGGCTCCAGGGGGCACGGCACACCCCCCGGTAGCCGACCAAAGTGCTCTACTCGGGCCAGACTCGGACCCACGACCCGGGGTGAGAACCACAACTACTGGTCATCCTTTTGACCTCCAGGGGGCGCGGCAGAGCCTCCCCAGTCCGACGCAAGTGCCCCACTTGGGCCATACTCAGACCCACGGCCCGGGGCGAGAACCACAACTACTGGTCATCCTTTAGACCTCCAGGGGGCCCGGCACAGCCTCCCTAGACCGACACAAGTGCTCCACTTGGGCTGTACTCTGACCCAAGTCCCGGTGCGAGAACCACAACTACTGGTCATCCTTTAGACCTCCAGGGGGCCCGGCACAGCCTCCCTAGGCCGACACAAGTGCTCCACTTGGGCTATACTCTGACCCAAGTCCCGGGGCGAGAACCACAACTACTGGTCATCCTTTTGACCTCATGGTCATCCTTTAGATCTCCAGGGGGCCCGGCACAGCCTCCCTAGGCCGACACAAGTGCTCCACTTGGGCTATACTCTGACCCAAGTCCCGGGGCGAGAACCACAACTACTGGTCATCCTTTAGACCTCCAGGGGGCACGGCACACCCCCCGGTAGCCGACCAAAGTGCTCTACTCGGGCCAGACTCGGACCCACGACCCGGGGTGAGAACCACAACTACTGGTCATCCTTTAGACCTCCAGGGGGCCCGGCACAGCCTCCCTAGTCCGACACAAGTGCTCCACTTGGGCTATACTCTGACCCAAGTCCCGGGGCGAGAACCACAACTACTGGTCATCCTTTAGACCTCCAGGGGGACCGGCACAGCCTCCCTAGACCGACACAAGTGCACCACTTGGGCCATACTCTGACCCAAGTCCCGGGGCGAGAACCACAACTACTGGTCATCCTTTTGACCTCATGGTCATCCTTTAGACCTCAAGGGGGCACGGCAGAGCCTCCCTAGTCCGACACAAGTGTCCCACTTGGGCTATACTATGACCCAAGTCCCGGGGCGAGAACCACAACTACTGGTCATCCTTTAGACCTCAAGGGGGCACGGCAGAGCCTCCCTAGTCCGACACAAGTGTCCCACTTGGGCCATACTCAGACCCACGGCCCGGGGCGAGAACCACAACTACTGGTCATCCTTTAGACCTCCAGGGGGCCCGGCACAGCCTCCCTAGTCCGACGCAAGTGCTCCACTTGGGCTGTACTCTGACCCAAGTCCCGGGGCGAGAACCACAACTAATGGTCATCCTTTAGACCTCCAGGGGGCACGGCACAGCCTCCCTAGTCCGACACAAGTGCTCCACTTGGGCTATACTCTGACCCAAGTCCCGGGGCGAGAACCACAACTACTGGTCATCCTTTAGACCTCCAGGGGGCACGGCAGAGCCTCCCTAGTCCGACACAAGTGTCCCACTTGGGCTATTCTCTGACCCAAGTCCCGGGGCGAGAACCACAACTACTGGTCATCCTTTAGACCTCCAGGGGGCACGACACAGCCTCCCTAGTCCGACCCAAGTGCTCCACTTGGGCTATACTATGACCCAAGTCCCGGGGCGAGAACCACAACTACTGGTCATCCTTTAGACCTCCAGGGGGCACGGCACAGCCTCCCTAGTCCGACACAAGTGCTCCACTTGGGCTATACTCTGACCCAAGTCCCGGGGCGAGAACCACAACTACTGGTCATCCTTTAGACCTCCAGGGGGCACGGCACAGCCTCCCTAGTCCGACACAAGTGCTCCACTTGGGCTATACTCTGACCCAAGTCCCGGGGCGAGAACCACAACTACTGGTCATCCTTTTGACCTCATGGTCATCCTTTAGACCTCCAGGGGGCCCGGCACAGCCTCCCTAGGCCGACACAAGTGCTCCACTTGGGCTATACTCTGACCCAAGTCCCGGGGCGAGAACCACAACTACTGGTCATCCTTTAGACCTCCAGGGGGCACGGCACAGCCTCCCTAGTCCGACACAAGTGCTCCACTTGGGCTATACTCTGACCCAAGTCCCGGGGCGAGAACCACAACTACTGGTCATCCTTTTGACCTCATGGTCATCCTTTAGACCTCCAGGGGGCCCGGCACAGCCTCCCTAGACCGACACAAGTGCTCCACTTGGGCTGTACTCTGACCCAAGTCCCGGTGCGAGAACCACAACTACTGGTCATCCTTTAGACCTCCAGGGGGCCCGGCACAGCCTCCCTAGGCCGACACAAGTGCTCCACTTGGGCTATACTCTGACCCAAGTCCCGGGGCGAGAACCACAACTACTGGTCATCCTTTTGACCTCATGGTCATCCTTTAGATCTCCAGGGGGCCCGGCACAGCCTCCCTAGGCCGACACAAGTGCTCCACTTGGGCTATACTCTGACCCAAGTCCCGGGGCGAGAACCACAACTACTGGTCATCCTTTAGACCTCCAGGGGGCACGGCACACCCCCCGGTAGCCGACCAAAGTGCTCTACTCGGGCCAGACTCGGACCCACGACCCGGGGTGAGAACCACAACTACTGGTCATCCTTTAGACCTCCAGGGGGCCCGGCACAGCCTCCCTAGTCCGACACAAGTGCTCCACTTGGGCTATACTCTGACCCAAGTCCCGGGGCGAGAACCACAACTACTGGTCATCCTTTAGACCTCCAGGGGGACCGGCACAGCCTCCCTAGACCGACACAAGTGCACCACTTGGGCCATACTCTGACCCAAGTCCCGGGGCGAGAACCACAACTACTGGTCATCCTTTTGA
>NC_091759.1:17903908-17913908 GCF_043380555.1 Nothobranchius furzeri | reverse complement strand
TGGTGATGGCGGGGTGGAGGAGCTGCAGCCAGCGTCCAGCAGCTGATGGCGGGGTGCAGGAGCAGCAGCCAGCCTCCAGCAGCTGATGGCGGGGTGGAGGAGCTGCAGCCAGCCTCCAGCAGCCAGCCTCCAGCTAGTGATGGCGGGGTGGAGAAGCAGGCAGCCTCCGTCAGCTGATGGCGGGGTGGAGGAGCAGAAGCCAGCCTCCAGCAGCTGATGGCGGGGTGCAGGAGCTGCAGCCAGCGTCCAGCAGCTGATGGTGGGGTGGAGGAGCTGCAGCCAGCCTCCAGCAGCCAGCCTCCAGCTAGTGATGGCGGGGTGGAGAAGCAGGCAGCCTCCGTCAGCTGATGGCGGGGTGGAGGAGCAGAAGCCAGCCTCCAGCAGCTGATGGCGGGGTGCAGGAGCTGCAGCCAGCGTCCAGCAGCTGATGGTGGGGTGGAGGAGCTGCAGCCAGCGTCCAGCAGCTGATGGTGGGGTGGAGGAGCTGCAGCCAGCCTCCAGCAGCCAGCCTCCAGCAGCTGATGGCGGGGTGCAGGAGCAGCAGCCAGCCTCCAGCAGCTGATGGCGGGGTGCAGGAGCAGCAGGCAGCCTCCAGCAGCTGATGGCGGGGTGGAGGAGCAGAAGCCAGCCTCCAGCAGCTGATGGCGGGGTGCAGGAGCTGCAGCCAGCGTCCAGCAGCTGATGGTGGGGTGGAGGAGCTGCAGCCAGCGTCCAGCAGCTGATGGTTGGGTGGAGGAGCAGCAGCCAGCCTCCAGCAGCCAGCCTCCAGCTAGTGATGGCGGGGTGGAGAAGCAGGCAGCCTCCATCAGCTGATGGCGGGGTGGAGGAGCAGAAGCCAGCCTCCAGCTGGTGATGGCGGGGTGCAGGAGCTGCAGGCAGCCTCCAGCAGCTGATGGCGGGGTGCAGGAGCTGCAGGCAGCCTCCAGCAGCTGATGGCGGGGTGGAGGAGCTGCAGCCAGCGTCCAGCAGCTGATGGTGGGGTGGAGGAGCTGCAGCCAGCGTCCAGCAGCTGATGGTTGGGTGGAGGAGCAGCAGCCAGCCTCCAGCAGCTGATGGCGGGGTGCAGGAGCAGCAGCCAGCCTCCAGCAGCTGATGGCGGGGTGGAGGAGCTGCAGCCAGCCTCCAGCAGCCAGCCTCCAGCTAGTGATGGCGGGGTGGAGAAGCAGGCAGCCTCCATCAGCTGATGGCGGGGTGGAGGAGCAGAAGCCAGCCTCCAGCTGGTGATGGCGGGGTGCAGGAGCTGCAGGCAGCCTCCAGCAGCTGATGGCGGGGTGGAGGAGCTGCAGCCAGCCTCCAGCAGCCAGCCTCCAGCTAGTGATGGCGGGGTGGAGAAGCAGGCAGCCTCCATCAGCTGATGGCGGGGTGGAGGAGCAGAAGCCAGCCTCCAGCAGCTGATGGCGGGGTGCAGGAGGTGCAGGCAGCCTCCAGCAGCTGATGGCGGGGTGCAGGAGCAGCAGGCAGCCTCCAGCAGCTGATGGCGGGGTGCAGGAGCTGCAACCAGCCTCCAGCTGGTGATGGCGGGGTGGAGGAGCTGCAGCCAGCCTCCAGCAGCCAGCCCCCAGCAGCTGATGGCGGGGTGGAGGAGCAGAAGCCAGCCTCCAGCAGCTGATGGTGGGGTGCAGGAGCTGCAGCCAGCCTCCAGCAGCCAGCCTCCAGCTGGTGATGGCGGGGTGGAGGAGCAGCAGCAGACAGCCTCCAGCAGCCAGCCAGCCTCCAGGAGCTGATGGCGGTGTGTGGGAGCAGCAGCCAGCCTCCAGCGTTCAGCCAGCATCCATCAGCTGATGGCGGTGTGAAGGAGCTGCAGCCAGCCTCCAGCAGGTCATGGTGGGGTGGAGGAGCAGCAGCCAGCCTCCAGCAGCTGATGGCGGGTTGCAGGAGCTGCAGCCAGCCTCCAGCAAATGATGGCGGGGTGCAGGAGCTGCAGGCAGCCTCCAGCAGCTGATGGCGGGGTGCAGGAGCAGCAGGCAGCCTCCAGCTGCTGATGACGGGGTGCAGGAGCTGCAACCAGCCTCCAGCTGGTGATGGTGGGGTGGAGGAGCTGCAGCCAGCCTCGAACAGCTGATGGCAGGGTGCAGGAGCAGCAGCCAGCCTCCAGCAGCTGATGGCGGGGCGCAGGAGCTGCAGGCAGCCTCCAGCAGCTGATGGCGGGGTGCAGGAGCAGCAGCCAGCCTCCAGCTGGTGATGGCGGGGTGAAGGAGCTGCAGCCAGCCACCAGCAGCTGATGGCGGGGTGAAGGAGCTGCAGCCAGCCACCAGCAGCTGATGGCGGGGTGGAGGAGCTGCAGCCAGCGTCCAGCAGCTGATGGTTGGGTGGTGGAGGAGCAGCAGCCAGCCTCCAGCAGCTGATGGCGGGGTGCAGGAGCAGCAGCCAGCGTCCAGCAGCTGATGGTTGGGTGGAGGAGCAGCAGCCAGCCTCCAGCAGCTGCTGGCGGGGTGCAGGAGCAGCAGCCAGCCTCCAGCAGCTGATGGCGGGGTGCAGGAGCTGCAGGCAGCCTCCAGCAGCTGATGGCGGTGTGCAGGAGCTGCAGCCAGCCTCCAGCAGCTGATGGCGGGGTGCAGGGGCTGCAGGCAGCCTCCAGCAGCTGATGGCGGGGTGCAGGAGCTGCAACCAGCCTCCAGCTGGTGATGGCGGGGTGGAGGAGCAGCAGCCAGCCTCCAGCAGCCAGCCTCCAGCTGCTGATGGCGGGGTGGAGGAACAGAAGCCTCCAGCAGCTGATGGCAGGGTGCAGGAGCAGCAGCCAGCCTCCAGCTGGTGATGGCGGGGTGGAGGAGCTGAAACCTGGGTCGGACCTGGTCTGCAGCAGGGCCCATTACCACTCAGAAGCTGATGGCAGTGTGTGTTTAGGTCCCTGCGGGGTGGATGAGCTGAAACCTGGGTCAGACTTGGTGTGCAGCAGGGCTCAGCACCCTCCAGAAGCCGATGACAGTGTGTCTTTAACTCCCTGCCTGGTGGGAGAGCTGAAAGCTGGGTCGGACCTGGTCTTTAGCAGAGCTCAGCAGCCTCCAGAAGCTGATGGCAGTGTGTGTTTCATCCCCTGCGGGGTGGGAGAGCTGAAACGTGGGTCGGACCTGGTCTGCAGCAGGGCCCATCACCATCCAGAAGCTGACGGCGGTGTGTGTTTAAGTCCCTGCGGGGTGGGAGAGCCATAACCTGGGTCGGACCTGGTCTGCAGCAGAGCTCAGCAGCCTCCAGAACCTGATGGCAGTGTGTCTTTAATCCACTGCGGGGTGCAGGAGCTGAAACCTGGGTCGGACCTGGTCTGCAGCAGGGCTCAGCAGCCAGCAGAAGGTGACGGCAGTGTGTGTTTAGTTCCCTGCGGGGTGCAGGAGCTGAAACCTGGGTCGGACCTGGTCTGCAGCAGAGCTCAGCAGCCAGCAGAAGGTGATGGCAGTGTGTGTTTAAGTCCCTGCCTGGTGGGAGAGCTGAAACCTGGGTCGGACCTGGTCTATAGAAGAGCTCAGCAGCCTCCAGAAGCTGATGGCAGTGTGTGTGTTTTGGTCCCTGCGGGGTGCAGGAGCAGGAACCCGGGTCGGACCTGGTCTATAGCGGAGCTCAGCAGCCTCCAGCAGCTGATGGCAGTGTGTGTTTAATTCCCTGCCTGGTGGGAGAGCTGTAACCCGGGTCGGACTTGGTCTGCAGCAGGGCCCATCACCATCCAGAAGCTGATGGCAGTGTGTCTTTAATTCCCTGCGGGGTGGAGGAGCAGAAACCTGGGTCGGACCTGGTCTATAGCAGAGCTCAGCAGCCTCCAGAAGCTGATGGCAGTGTGTGTTCAAGTCCCTGCGGGGTGGGAGAGCTGAAACCTGGGTCGGACCTGGTCTATAGAAGAGCTCAGCAGCCTCCAGCAGCTGATGGCAGTGTGTGTTTAAGTCCCTGCGGGGTGGGAGAGCTATATCCCGGGTCGGACCTGGTCTATAGCAGAGCTCAGCAGCCTCCAGCAGCTGATGGCAGTGTGTGTTTAAGTCCCTGCGGGGTGGGAGAGCTGAAACCTCGGTCGGACCTGGTCTATGGCAGAGCTCAGCAGCCTCCAGAAGCTGATGGCAGCGTGCCTCTAAGTCCCTGCCTGGTGGGAGAGCTGAAACCTGGGTCGGACATGGTCTGCAGCAGGGCTCGGCAGCCTCCAGCAGCTGATGGCAGTGTGTCTTTAAGTCCCTGCCTGGTGGGAGAGCTGAAACCTGGGTCGGACCTGGTCTATAGCAGAGCTCAGCAGCCTCCAGCAGCTGATGGCAGTGTGTGTTTAAGTCCCTGCCTGGTGTGAGAGCTGAAACCTGGGTCGGACCTGGTCTATAGAAGAGCTCAGCAGCCTCCAGCAGCTGATGGCAGTGTGTCTTTAAGTCACTGCCTGGTGGGAGAGCTGAAACCTGGGTCGGACCTGGTCTATAGTAGAGCTCAGCAGCCTCCAGCAGCTGATTGCAGTGTGTGTTTAAGTCCCTGCCTGGTGGGAGAGCTGATATCCGGGTCGGACCTGGTCCACAGCAGGGCCCATCACCCTCCAGAAGCTGGTGGCAGTGTGTGTTTAAGTCCCTGCGGGGTGCAGGAGCAGAAACCTGGGTGGGACCTGGTCTGCAGCAGAGCTCGGCAGCCTCCAGCAGCTGATGGCAGTGAGTGTTTAAGTCCCTGCGGGGTGGGAGAGCTATATCCCGGGTCAGACCTGGTCTAAAGCAGGGCCCATCACCCTCCAGAAGCTGGTGGCAGTGTGTGTTTAAGTCCCTGCGGGGTGGAGGAGCAGAAACCTGGGTCGGACCCGGTCTACAGCAGAGCTCAGCAGCCCCCAGAAGCTGATGGCAGTGTGTGTGTGTGTGTGTGTGTTTAAGTCTCTGCCTGGTTGGAGAGCCGATACCTGGGTCGGACCTGGTCTGCAGCAGGGCTCAGCAGCCTCCAGAAGCTGATGGCAGTGTGTCTTTCATTCCCTGCGGGGTGCAGGAGCAGAAACCTGGGTCGGACCTGGTCTATAGCGGAGCTCAGCAGCCTCCAGCAGCTGATGGCAGTGTGTGTGTTAAAGACCCTGCGGGGTGGGAGAGCTGAAACCTGGGTCGGACCTGGTCTGCAGCAGGGCTCAGCAGCCCCCAGAAGCTGATGGCTGTGTGTGTTTAAGTCCCTGCGGGGTGGGAGAGCTGAAACCTGGGTCGGACCTGGCCCGCAGCAGGGCCCATCACCCTCCAGAAGCTGATGGCGGTGTGGGTTTAAGTCCCTGCGGGGTTGAGGAGCTGAAACCTGGGTCGGACCTGGTCTGCAGCAGGGCCCATCACCATCCAGAAGCTGATGGCTGTGTGTGTTTAAGTCCCAGGGGGGTGGGAGAGCCATAACCTGGGTCGGACCTGGTCTGCAGCAGGGCTCAGCAGCCTCCAGTTGCAGATGGCAGTGTGTGTTTAGTTCCCTGCGGGGTGCAGGAGCTGAAACCTGGGTCGGACCTGGTCTATAGCAGAGCTCAGCAGCCTCCAGAAGCTGATGGCAGTGTGTCTTCAATTCCCTGCGGGGTGCAGGAGCTGATACCTGGGTCGGACCTGGTCTGCAGCAGGGCCCATCACCATCCAGACGCTGATGGCAGTGTGTGTTTAAGTCCTAGTGGGCTGCAGGAGCTGAAACCTGGGTCGGACCTGCTCTATAGTAGAGCTCAGCAGCCTCCAGAAGCTGATGGCAGTGTGTCTTTAAGTCCCTGCGGGGTGGGATAGCTGAAACCTGGGTCGGACCTGGTCTGCAGCAGGGCCCATCACCATCCAGACGCTGATGGCAGTGTGTGTTTAAGTCCTAGTGGGCTGCAGGAGCTGAAACCTGGGTCGGACCTGCTCTATAGTAGAGCTCAGCAGCCTCCAGAAGCTGATGGCAGTGTGTCTTTAAGTCCCTGCGGGGTGGGATAGCTGAAACCTGGGTCGGACCTGGTCTGCAGCAGGGCCCATCACCCTCCAGAAGCTGTTGGCAGTGTGTCTTCCATTCCTAGTGGGGCAGGGGAGCAAAGACCTGGGCAGAGGAGCGCCTGTCTGCATCCGATCCGGCCCCTCAGCAGCCCGCCGTGAGCCTTAGAGAACCCCCCCCCCCCCCCAGCGGGCTCCAGGAACCGGGCCCTGCGTCGGACCCAGCTCAGTAAGGCCCTCCCTCGGGCCCTGCAGCAGGTGGCCCCGTCTATGCAGTCGAAAACCCCGCGAAAATCGGTGTAGAAACGCCCGAGAGGCGTGGTGCGGTTCCCCCGGCCGGTACCGGGTCCGGACCGGTCCGGAAGTCCACCCAGAACACTGCCTGGGGCTTCTGGGCGGCTCCCCAGGCGCAGGCAGTCGAAAACCGCGTGAAAATCGGTTCAGAATTGACAAAACGGCGACCTCGTCGCTCCAAAAACTAAGTCCAAACTAAGCCTTTCGCTTATCGCTTAACGCTTAAGGCGGTCGGCCTTATGGCCAGTAAATGAAAAGTGCCTGCGCCCCTGGAGGTTTTGGAAGGTGCGAGCGATGACCATGCTCGGGTTAGTAGGTGAGGCCATCGGAAAACCAGCGTGAGTTGGCGGGTTTGGGTGGCAATCTATTCCAGGCAGAGTCGACTATCTCTGGGCATCAATTTTGGGATTTTTCCGGCTCTGGTTCTGGGAGAAACGCAGGGGCAAAGTGCACGAGCCGCGGCCGATTTTGGTGGCCTGTCCCTGGGCACAAAGTCTGAGGAGTGTGGGCCTGGTTCTCCGAAAAATACCAGTCTGCTGGAGCTCACTCCCATGGCTCCAGGGGGCACGGCACACCCCCCGGTAGCCGACCAAAGTGCTCTACTCGGGCCAGACTCGGACCCACGACCCGGGGTGAGAACCACAACTACTGGTCATCCTTTTGACCTCCAGGGGGCGCGGCAGAGCCTCCCCAGTCCGACGCAAGTGCCCCACTTGGGCCATACTCAGACCCACGGCCCGGGGCGAGAACCACAACTACTGGTCATCCTTTAGACCTCCAGGGGGCCCGGCACAGCCTCCCTAGACCGACACAAGTGCTCCACTTGGGCTGTACTCTGACCCAAGTCCCGGTGCGAGAACCACAACTACTGGTCATCCTTTAGACCTCCAGGGGGCCCGGCACAGCCTCCCTAGGCCGACACAAGTGCTCCACTTGGGCTATACTCTGACCCAAGTCCCGGGGCGAGAACCACAACTACTGGTCATCCTTTTGACCTCATGGTCATCCTTTAGATCTCCAGGGGGCCCGGCACAGCCTCCCTAGGCCGACACAAGTGCTCCACTTGGGCTATACTCTGACCCAAGTCCCGGGGCGAGAACCACAACTACTGGTCATCCTTTAGACCTCCAGGGGGCACGGCACACCCCCCGGTAGCCGACCAAAGTGCTCTACTCGGGCCAGACTCGGACCCACGACCCGGGGTGAGAACCACAACTACTGGTCATCCTTTAGACCTCCAGGGGGCCCGGCACAGCCTCCCTAGTCCGACACAAGTGCTCCACTTGGGCTATACTCTGACCCAAGTCCCGGGGCGAGAACCACAACTACTGGTCATCCTTTAGACCTCCAGGGGGACCGGCACAGCCTCCCTAGACCGACACAAGTGCACCACTTGGGCCATACTCTGACCCAAGTCCCGGGGCGAGAACCACAACTACTGGTCATCCTTTTGACCTCATGGTCATCCTTTAGACCTCAAGGGGGCACGGCAGAGCCTCCCTAGTCCGACACAAGTGTCCCACTTGGGCTATACTATGACCCAAGTCCCGGGGCGAGAACCACAACTACTGGTCATCCTTTAGACCTCAAGGGGGCACGGCAGAGCCTCCCTAGTCCGACACAAGTGTCCCACTTGGGCCATACTCAGACCCACGGCCCGGGGCGAGAACCACAACTACTGGTCATCCTTTAGACCTCCAGGGGGCCCGGCACAGCCTCCCTAGTCCGACGCAAGTGCTCCACTTGGGCTGTACTCTGACCCAAGTCCCGGGGCGAGAACCACAACTAATGGTCATCCTTTAGACCTCCAGGGGGCACGGCACAGCCTCCCTAGTCCGACACAAGTGCTCCACTTGGGCTATACTCTGACCCAAGTCCCGGGGCGAGAACCACAACTACTGGTCATCCTTTAGACCTCCAGGGGGCACGGCAGAGCCTCCCTAGTCCGACACAAGTGTCCCACTTGGGCTATTCTCTGACCCAAGTCCCGGGGCGAGAACCACAACTACTGGTCATCCTTTAGACCTCCAGGGGGCACGACACAGCCTCCCTAGTCCGACCCAAGTGCTCCACTTGGGCTATACTATGACCCAAGTCCCGGGGCGAGAACCACAACTACTGGTCATCCTTTAGACCTCCAGGGGGCACGGCACAGCCTCCCTAGTCCGACACAAGTGCTCCACTTGGGCTATACTCTGACCCAAGTCCCGGGGCGAGAACCACAACTACTGGTCATCCTTTAGACCTCCAGGGGGCACGGCACAGCCTCCCTAGTCCGACACAAGTGCTCCACTTGGGCTATACTCTGACCCAAGTCCCGGGGCGAGAACCACAACTACTGGTCATCCTTTTGACCTCATGGTCATCCTTTAGACCTCCAGGGGGCCCGGCACAGCCTCCCTAGGCCGACACAAGTGCTCCACTTGGGCTATACTCTGACCCAAGTCCCGGGGCGAGAACCACAACTACTGGTCATCCTTTAGACCTCCAGGGGGCACGGCACAGCCTCCCTAGTCCGACACAAGTGCTCCACTTGGGCTATACTCTGACCCAAGTCCCGGGGCGAGAACCACAACTACTGGTCATCCTTTTGACCTCATGGTCATCCTTTAGACCTCCAGGGGGCCCGGCACAGCCTCCCTAGACCGACACAAGTGCTCCACTTGGGCTGTACTCTGACCCAAGTCCCGGTGCGAGAACCACAACTACTGGTCATCCTTTAGACCTCCAGGGGGCCCGGCACAGCCTCCCTAGGCCGACACAAGTGCTCCACTTGGGCTATACTCTGACCCAAGTCCCGGGGCGAGAACCACAACTACTGGTCATCCTTTTGACCTCATGGTCATCCTTTAGATCTCCAGGGGGCCCGGCACAGCCTCCCTAGGCCGACACAAGTGCTCCACTTGGGCTATACTCTGACCCAAGTCCCGGGGCGAGAACCACAACTACTGGTCATCCTTTAGACCTCCAGGGGGCACGGCACACCCCCCGGTAGCAAGTGCTCTACTCGGGCCAGACTCGGACCCACGACCCGGGGTGAGAACCACAACTACTGGTCATCCTTTAGACCTCCAGGGGGCCCGGCACAGCCTCCCTAGTCCGACACAAGTGCTCCACTTGGGCTATACTCTGACCCAAGTCCCGGGGCGAGAACCACAACTACTGGTCATCCTTTAGACCTCCAGGGGGACCGGCACAGCCTCCCTAGACCGACACAAGTGCACCACTTGGGCCATACTCTGACCCAAGTCCCGGGGCGAGAACCACAACTACTGGTCATCCTTTTGACCTCATGGTCATCCTTTAGACCTCAAGGGGGCACGGCAGAGCCTCCCTAGTCCGACACAAGTGTCCCACTTGGGCTATACTATGACCCAAGTCCCGGGGCGAGAACCACAACTACTGGTCATCCTTTAGACCTCAAGGGGGCACGGCAGAGCCTCCCTAGTCCGACACAAGTGTCCCACTTGGGCCATACTCAGACCCACGGCCCGGGGCGAGAACCACAACTACTGGTCATCCTTTAGACCTCCAGGGGGCCCGGCACAGCCTCCCTAGTCCGACGCAAGTGCTCCACTTGGGCTGTACTCTGACCCAAGTCCCGGGGCGAGAACCACAACTAATGGTCATCCTTTAGACCTCCAGGGGGCACGGCACAGCCTCCCTAGTCCGACACAAGTGCTCCACTTGGGCTATACTCTGACCCAAGTCCCGGGGCGAGAACCACAACTACTGGTCATCCTTTAGACCTCCAGGGGGCACGGCAGAGCCTCCCTAGTCCGACACAAGTGTCCCACTTGGGCTATTCTCTGACCCAAGTCCCGGGGCGAGAACCACAACTACTGGTCATCCTT
>NC_091759.1:17899974-17901208 GCF_043380555.1 Nothobranchius furzeri | reverse complement strand
AGTCGACTATCTCTGGGCATCAATTTTGGGATTTTTCCGGCTCTGGTTCTGGGAGAAACGCAGGGGCAAAGTGCACGAGCCGCGGCCGATTTTGGTGGCCTGTCCCTGGGCACAAAGTCTGAGGAGTGTGGGCCTGGTTCTCCGAAAAATACCAGTCTGCTGGAGCTCACTCCCATGGCTCCAGGGGGCACGGCACACCCCCCGGTAGCCGACCAAAGTGCTCTACTCGGGCCAGACTCGGACCCACGACCCGGGGTGAGAACCACAACTACTGGTCATCCTTTTGACCTCCAGGGGGCGCGGCAGAGCCTCCCCAGTCCGACGCAAGTGCCCCACTTGGGCCATACTCAGACCCACGGCCCGGGGCGAGAACCACAACTACTGGT
Organism: Nothobranchius furzeri; assembly: GCF_043380555.1. NCBI lineage: Eukaryota > Metazoa > Chordata > Actinopteri > Cyprinodontiformes > Nothobranchiidae > Nothobranchius > Nothobranchius furzeri. Next base: position 17,900,822 of record NC_091759.1, on the reverse strand, counting down.
CATCCTTTAGACCTCCAGGGGGCCCGGCACAGCCTCCCTAGACCGACACAAGTGCTCCACTTGGGCTGTACTCTGACCCAAGTCCCGGTGCGAGAACCACAACTACTGGTCATCCTTTAGACCTCCAGGGGGCCCGGCACAGCCTCCCTAGGCCGACACAAGTGCTCCACTTGGGCTATACTCTGACCCAAGTCCCGGGGCGAGAACCACAACTACTGGTCATCCTTTTGACCTCATGGTCATCCTTTAGATCTCCAGGGGGCCCGGCACAGCCTCCCTAGGCCGACACAAGTGCTCCACTTGGGCTATACTCTGACCCAAGTCCCGGGGCGAGAACCACAACTACTGGTCATCCTTTAGACCTCCAGGGGGCACGGCACACCCCCCGGTAGCCGACCAAAGTGCTCTACTCGGGCCAGACTCGGACCCACGACCCGGGGTGAGAACCACAACTACTGGTCATCCTTTAGACCTCCAGGGGGCCCGGCACAGCCTCCCTAGTCCGACACAAGTGCTCCACTTGGGCTATACTCTGACCCAAGTCCCGGGGCGAGAACCACAACTACTGGTCATCCTTTAGACCTCCAGGGGGCCCGGCACAGCCTCCCTAGACCGACACAAGTGCTCCACTTGGGCTGTACTCTGACCCAAGTCCCGGTGCGAGAACCACAACTACTGGTCATCCTTTAGACCTCCAGGGGGCCCGGCACAGCCTCCCTAGGCCGACACAAGTGCTCCACTTGGGCTATACTCTGACCCAAGTCCCGGGGCGAGAACCACAACTACTGGTCATCCTTTTGACCTCATGGTCATCCTTTAGATCTCCAGGGGGCCCGGCACAGCCTCCC
>NC_091759.1:17884974-17892474 GCF_043380555.1 Nothobranchius furzeri | reverse complement strand
GGTGGAGAAGCAGGCAGCCTCCGTCAGCTGATGGCGGGGTGGAGGAGCAGAAGCCAGCCTCCAGCAGCTGATGGCGGGGTGCAGGAGCTGCAGCCAGCGTCCAGCAGCTGATGGTGGGGTGGAGGAGCTGCAGCCAGCGTCCAGCAGCTGATGGTGGGGTGGAGGAGCTGCAGCCAGCCTCCAGCAGCCAGCCTCCAGCAGCTGATGGCGGGGTGCAGGAGCAGCAGCCAGCCTCCAGCAGCTGATGGCGGGGTGCAGGAGCAGCAGGCAGCCTCCAGCAGCTGATGGCGGGGTGGAGGAGCAGAAGCCAGCCTCCAGCAGCTGATGGCGGGGTGCAGGAGCTGCAGCCAGCGTCCAGCAGCTGATGGTGGGGTGGAGGAGCTGCAGCCAGCGTCCAGCAGCTGATGGTTGGGTGGAGGAGCAGCAGCCAGCCTCCAGCAGCCAGCCTCCAGCTAGTGATGGCGGGGTGGAGAAGCAGGCAGCCTCCATCAGCTGATGGCGGGGTGGAGGAGCAGAAGCCAGCCTCCAGCTGGTGATGGCGGGGTGCAGGAGCTGCAGGCAGCCTCCAGCAGCTGATGGCGGGGTGCAGGAGCTGCAGGCAGCCTCCAGCAGCTGATGGCGGGGTGGAGGAGCTGCAGCCAGCGTCCAGCAGCTGATGGTGGGGTGGAGGAGCTGCAGCCAGCGTCCAGCAGCTGATGGTTGGGTGGAGGAGCAGCAGCCAGCCTCCAGCAGCTGATGGCGGGGTGCAGGAGCAGCAGCCAGCCTCCAGCAGCTGATGGCGGGGTGGAGGAGCTGCAGCCAGCCTCCAGCAGCCAGCCTCCAGCTAGTGATGGCGGGGTGGAGAAGCAGGCAGCCTCCATCAGCTGATGGCGGGGTGGAGGAGCAGAAGCCAGCCTCCAGCTGGTGATGGCGGGGTGCAGGAGCTGCAGGCAGCCTCCAGCAGCTGATGGCGGGGTGGAGGAGCTGCAGCCAGCCTCCAGCAGCCAGCCTCCAGCTAGTGATGGCGGGGTGGAGAAGCAGGCAGCCTCCATCAGCTGATGGCGGGGTGGAGGAGCAGAAGCCAGCCTCCAGCAGCTGATGGCGGGGTGCAGGAGGTGCAGGCAGCCTCCAGCAGCTGATGGCGGGGTGCAGGAGCAGCAGGCAGCCTCCAGCAGCTGATGGCGGGGTGCAGGAGCTGCAACCAGCCTCCAGCTGGTGATGGCGGGGTGGAGGAGCTGCAGCCAGCCTCCAGCAGCCAGCCCCCAGCAGCTGATGGCGGGGTGGAGGAGCAGAAGCCAGCCTCCAGCAGCTGATGGTGGGGTGCAGGAGCTGCAGCCAGCCTCCAGCAGCCAGCCTCCAGCTGGTGATGGCGGGGTGGAGGAGCAGCAGCAGACAGCCTCCAGCAGCCAGCCAGCCTCCAGGAGCTGATGGCGGTGTGTGGGAGCAGCAGCCAGCCTCCAGCGTTCAGCCAGCATCCATCAGCTGATGGCGGTGTGAAGGAGCTGCAGCCAGCCTCCAGCAGGTCATGGTGGGGTGGAGGAGCAGCAGCCAGCCTCCAGCAGCTGATGGCGGGTTGCAGGAGCTGCAGCCAGCCTCCAGCAAATGATGGCGGGGTGCAGGAGCTGCAGGCAGCCTCCAGCAGCTGATGGCGGGGTGCAGGAGCAGCAGGCAGCCTCCAGCTGCTGATGACGGGGTGCAGGAGCTGCAACCAGCCTCCAGCTGGTGATGGTGGGGTGGAGGAGCTGCAGCCAGCCTCGAACAGCTGATGGCAGGGTGCAGGAGCAGCAGCCAGCCTCCAGCAGCTGATGGCGGGGCGCAGGAGCTGCAGGCAGCCTCCAGCAGCTGATGGCGGGGTGCAGGAGCAGCAGCCAGCCTCCAGCTGGTGATGGCGGGGTGAAGGAGCTGCAGCCAGCCACCAGCAGCTGATGGCGGGGTGAAGGAGCTGCAGCCAGCCACCAGCAGCTGATGGCGGGGTGGAGGAGCTGCAGCCAGCGTCCAGCAGCTGATGGTTGGGTGGTGGAGGAGCAGCAGCCAGCCTCCAGCAGCTGATGGCGGGGTGCAGGAGCAGCAGCCAGCGTCCAGCAGCTGATGGTTGGGTGGAGGAGCAGCAGCCAGCCTCCAGCAGCTGCTGGCGGGGTGCAGGAGCAGCAGCCAGCCTCCAGCAGCTGATGGCGGGGTGCAGGAGCTGCAGGCAGCCTCCAGCAGCTGATGGCGGTGTGCAGGAGCTGCAGCCAGCCTCCAGCAGCTGATGGCGGGGTGCAGGGGCTGCAGGCAGCCTCCAGCAGCTGATGGCGGGGTGCAGGAGCTGCAACCAGCCTCCAGCTGGTGATGGCGGGGTGGAGGAGCAGCAGCCAGCCTCCAGCAGCCAGCCTCCAGCTGCTGATGGCGGGGTGGAGGAACAGAAGCCTCCAGCAGCTGATGGCAGGGTGCAGGAGCAGCAGCCAGCCTCCAGCTGGTGATGGCGGGGTGGAGGAGCTGAAACCTGGGTCGGACCTGGTCTGCAGCAGGGCCCATTACCACTCAGAAGCTGATGGCAGTGTGTGTTTAGGTCCCTGCGGGGTGGATGAGCTGAAACCTGGGTCAGACTTGGTGTGCAGCAGGGCTCAGCACCCTCCAGAAGCCGATGACAGTGTGTCTTTAACTCCCTGCCTGGTGGGAGAGCTGAAAGCTGGGTCGGACCTGGTCTTTAGCAGAGCTCAGCAGCCTCCAGAAGCTGATGGCAGTGTGTGTTTCATCCCCTGCGGGGTGGGAGAGCTGAAACGTGGGTCGGACCTGGTCTGCAGCAGGGCCCATCACCATCCAGAAGCTGACGGCGGTGTGTGTTTAAGTCCCTGCGGGGTGGGAGAGCCATAACCTGGGTCGGACCTGGTCTGCAGCAGAGCTCAGCAGCCTCCAGAACCTGATGGCAGTGTGTCTTTAATCCACTGCGGGGTGCAGGAGCTGAAACCTGGGTCGGACCTGGTCTGCAGCAGGGCTCAGCAGCCAGCAGAAGGTGACGGCAGTGTGTGTTTAGTTCCCTGCGGGGTGCAGGAGCTGAAACCTGGGTCGGACCTGGTCTGCAGCAGAGCTCAGCAGCCAGCAGAAGGTGATGGCAGTGTGTGTTTAAGTCCCTGCCTGGTGGGAGAGCTGAAACCTGGGTCGGACCTGGTCTATAGAAGAGCTCAGCAGCCTCCAGAAGCTGATGGCAGTGTGTGTGTTTTGGTCCCTGCGGGGTGCAGGAGCAGGAACCCGGGTCGGACCTGGTCTATAGCGGAGCTCAGCAGCCTCCAGCAGCTGATGGCAGTGTGTGTTTAATTCCCTGCCTGGTGGGAGAGCTGTAACCCGGGTCGGACTTGGTCTGCAGCAGGGCCCATCACCATCCAGAAGCTGATGGCAGTGTGTCTTTAATTCCCTGCGGGGTGGAGGAGCAGAAACCTGGGTCGGACCTGGTCTATAGCAGAGCTCAGCAGCCTCCAGAAGCTGATGGCAGTGTGTGTTCAAGTCCCTGCGGGGTGGGAGAGCTGAAACCTGGGTCGGACCTGGTCTATAGAAGAGCTCAGCAGCCTCCAGCAGCTGATGGCAGTGTGTGTTTAAGTCCCTGCGGGGTGGGAGAGCTATATCCCGGGTCGGACCTGGTCTATAGCAGAGCTCAGCAGCCTCCAGCAGCTGATGGCAGTGTGTGTTTAAGTCCCTGCGGGGTGGGAGAGCTGAAACCTCGGTCGGACCTGGTCTATGGCAGAGCTCAGCAGCCTCCAGAAGCTGATGGCAGCGTGCCTCTAAGTCCCTGCCTGGTGGGAGAGCTGAAACCTGGGTCGGACATGGTCTGCAGCAGGGCTCGGCAGCCTCCAGCAGCTGATGGCAGTGTGTCTTTAAGTCCCTGCCTGGTGGGAGAGCTGAAACCTGGGTCGGACCTGGTCTATAGCAGAGCTCAGCAGCCTCCAGCAGCTGATGGCAGTGTGTGTTTAAGTCCCTGCCTGGTGTGAGAGCTGAAACCTGGGTCGGACCTGGTCTATAGAAGAGCTCAGCAGCCTCCAGCAGCTGATGGCAGTGTGTCTTTAAGTCACTGCCTGGTGGGAGAGCTGAAACCTGGGTCGGACCTGGTCTATAGTAGAGCTCAGCAGCCTCCAGCAGCTGATTGCAGTGTGTGTTTAAGTCCCTGCCTGGTGGGAGAGCTGATATCCGGGTCGGACCTGGTCCACAGCAGGGCCCATCACCCTCCAGAAGCTGGTGGCAGTGTGTGTTTAAGTCCCTGCGGGGTGCAGGAGCAGAAACCTGGGTGGGACCTGGTCTGCAGCAGAGCTCGGCAGCCTCCAGCAGCTGATGGCAGTGAGTGTTTAAGTCCCTGCGGGGTGGGAGAGCTATATCCCGGGTCAGACCTGGTCTAAAGCAGGGCCCATCACCCTCCAGAAGCTGGTGGCAGTGTGTGTTTAAGTCCCTGCGGGGTGGAGGAGCAGAAACCTGGGTCGGACCCGGTCTACAGCAGAGCTCAGCAGCCCCCAGAAGCTGATGGCAGTGTGTGTGTGTGTGTGTGTGTTTAAGTCTCTGCCTGGTTGGAGAGCCGATACCTGGGTCGGACCTGGTCTGCAGCAGGGCTCAGCAGCCTCCAGAAGCTGATGGCAGTGTGTCTTTCATTCCCTGCGGGGTGCAGGAGCAGAAACCTGGGTCGGACCTGGTCTATAGCGGAGCTCAGCAGCCTCCAGCAGCTGATGGCAGTGTGTGTGTTAAAGACCCTGCGGGGTGGGAGAGCTGAAACCTGGGTCGGACCTGGTCTGCAGCAGGGCTCAGCAGCCCCCAGAAGCTGATGGCTGTGTGTGTTTAAGTCCCTGCGGGGTGGGAGAGCTGAAACCTGGGTCGGACCTGGCCCGCAGCAGGGCCCATCACCCTCCAGAAGCTGATGGCGGTGTGGGTTTAAGTCCCTGCGGGGTTGAGGAGCTGAAACCTGGGTCGGACCTGGTCTGCAGCAGGGCCCATCACCATCCAGAAGCTGATGGCTGTGTGTGTTTAAGTCCCAGGGGGGTGGGAGAGCCATAACCTGGGTCGGACCTGGTCTGCAGCAGGGCTCAGCAGCCTCCAGTTGCAGATGGCAGTGTGTGTTTAGTTCCCTGCGGGGTGCAGGAGCTGAAACCTGGGTCGGACCTGGTCTATAGCAGAGCTCAGCAGCCTCCAGAAGCTGATGGCAGTGTGTCTTCAATTCCCTGCGGGGTGCAGGAGCTGATACCTGGGTCGGACCTGGTCTGCAGCAGGGCCCATCACCATCCAGACGCTGATGGCAGTGTGTGTTTAAGTCCTAGTGGGCTGCAGGAGCTGAAACCTGGGTCGGACCTGCTCTATAGTAGAGCTCAGCAGCCTCCAGAAGCTGATGGCAGTGTGTCTTTAAGTCCCTGCGGGGTGGGATAGCTGAAACCTGGGTCGGACCTGGTCTGCAGCAGGGCCCATCACCATCCAGACGCTGATGGCAGTGTGTGTTTAAGTCCTAGTGGGCTGCAGGAGCTGAAACCTGGGTCGGACCTGCTCTATAGTAGAGCTCAGCAGCCTCCAGAAGCTGATGGCAGTGTGTCTTTAAGTCCCTGCGGGGTGGGATAGCTGAAACCTGGGTCGGACCTGGTCTGCAGCAGGGCCCATCACCCTCCAGAAGCTGTTGGCAGTGTGTCTTCCATTCCTAGTGGGGCAGGGGAGCAAAGACCTGGGCAGAGGAGCGCCTGTCTGCATCCGATCCGGCCCCTCAGCAGCCCGCCGTGAGCCTTAGAGAACCCCCCCCCCCCCCAGCGGGCTCCAGGAACCGGGCCCTGCGTCGGACCCAGCTCAGTAAGGCCCTCCCTCGGGCCCTGCAGCAGGTGGCCCCGTCTATGCAGTCGAAAACCCCGCGAAAATCGGTGTAGAAACGCCCGAGAGGCGTGGTGCGGTTCCCCCGGCCGGTACCGGGTCCGGACCGGTCCGGAAGTCCACCCAGAACACTGCCTGGGGCTTCTGGGCGGCTCCCCAGGCGCAGGCAGTCGAAAACCGCGTGAAAATCGGTTCAGAATTGACAAAACGGCGACCTCGTCGCTCCAAAAACTAAGTCCAAACTAAGCCTTTCGCTTATCGCTTAACGCTTAAGGCGGTCGGCCTTATGGCCAGTAAATGAAAAGTGCCTGCGCCCCTGGAGGTTTTGGAAGGTGCGAGCGATGACCATGCTCGGGTTAGTAGGTGAGGCCATCGGAAAACCAGCGTGAGTTGGCGGGTTTGGGTGGCAATCTATTCCAGGCAGAGTCGACTATCTCTGGGCATCAATTTTGGGATTTTTCCGGCTCTGGTTCTGGGAGAAACGCAGGGGCAAAGTGCACGAGCCGCGGCCGATTTTGGTGGCCTGTCCCTGGGCACAAAGTCTGAGGAGTGTGGGCCTGGTTCTCCGAAAAATACCAGTCTGCTGGAGCTCACTCCCATGGCTCCAGGGGGCACGGCACACCCCCCGGTAGCCGACCAAAGTGCTCTACTCGGGCCAGACTCGGACCCACGACCCGGGGTGAGAACCACAACTACTGGTCATCCTTTTGACCTCCAGGGGGCGCGGCAGAGCCTCCCCAGTCCGACGCAAGTGCCCCACTTGGGCCATACTCAGACCCACGGCCCGGGGCGAGAACCACAACTACTGGTCATCCTTTAGACCTCCAGGGGGCCCGGCACAGCCTCCCTAGACCGACACAAGTGCTCCACTTGGGCTGTACTCTGACCCAAGTCCCGGTGCGAGAACCACAACTACTGGTCATCCTTTAGACCTCCAGGGGGCCCGGCACAGCCTCCCTAGGCCGACACAAGTGCTCCACTTGGGCTATACTCTGACCCAAGTCCCGGGGCGAGAACCACAACTACTGGTCATCCTTTTGACCTCATGGTCATCCTTTAGATCTCCAGGGGGCCCGGCACAGCCTCCCTAGGCCGACACAAGTGCTCCACTTGGGCTATACTCTGACCCAAGTCCCGGGGCGAGAACCACAACTACTGGTCATCCTTTAGACCTCCAGGGGGCACGGCACACCCCCCGGTAGCCGACCAAAGTGCTCTACTCGGGCCAGACTCGGACCCACGACCCGGGGTGAGAACCACAACTACTGGTCATCCTTTAGACCTCCAGGGGGCCCGGCACAGCCTCCCTAGTCCGACACAAGTGCTCCACTTGGGCTATACTCTGACCCAAGTCCCGGGGCGAGAACCACAACTACTGGTCATCCTTTAGACCTCCAGGGGGCCCGGCACAGCCTCCCTAGACCGACACAAGTGCTCCACTTGGGCTGTACTCTGACCCAAGTCCCGGTGCGAGAACCACAACTACTGGTCATCCTTTAGACCTCCAGGGGGCCCGGCACAGCCTCCCTAGGCCGACACAAGTGCTCCACTTGGGCTATACTCTGACCCAAGTCCCGGGGCGAGAACCACAACTACTGGTCATCCTTTTGACCTCATGGTCATCCTTTAGATCTCCAGGGGGCCCGGCACAGCCTCCCTAGGCCGACACAAGTGCTCCACTTGGGCTATACTCTGACCCAAGTCCCGGGGCGAGAACCA
>NC_091759.1:17869974-17877474 GCF_043380555.1 Nothobranchius furzeri | reverse complement strand
CAGCAGCTGATGGCGGGGTGCAGGAGCTGCAGCCAGCGTCCAGCAGCTGATGGTGGGGTGGAGGAGCTGCAGCCAGCGTCCAGCAGCTGATGGTGGGGTGGAGGAGCTGCAGCCAGCCTCCAGCAGCCAGCCTCCAGCAGCTGATGGCGGGGTGCAGGAGCAGCAGCCAGCCTCCAGCAGCTGATGGCGGGGTGCAGGAGCAGCAGGCAGCCTCCAGCAGCTGATGGCGGGGTGGAGGAGCAGAAGCCAGCCTCCAGCAGCTGATGGCGGGGTGCAGGAGCTGCAGCCAGCGTCCAGCAGCTGATGGTGGGGTGGAGGAGCTGCAGCCAGCGTCCAGCAGCTGATGGTTGGGTGGAGGAGCAGCAGCCAGCCTCCAGCAGCCAGCCTCCAGCTAGTGATGGCGGGGTGGAGAAGCAGGCAGCCTCCATCAGCTGATGGCGGGGTGGAGGAGCAGAAGCCAGCCTCCAGCTGGTGATGGCGGGGTGCAGGAGCTGCAGGCAGCCTCCAGCAGCTGATGGCGGGGTGCAGGAGCTGCAGGCAGCCTCCAGCAGCTGATGGCGGGGTGGAGGAGCTGCAGCCAGCGTCCAGCAGCTGATGGTGGGGTGGAGGAGCTGCAGCCAGCGTCCAGCAGCTGATGGTTGGGTGGAGGAGCAGCAGCCAGCCTCCAGCAGCTGATGGCGGGGTGCAGGAGCAGCAGCCAGCCTCCAGCAGCTGATGGCGGGGTGGAGGAGCTGCAGCCAGCCTCCAGCAGCCAGCCTCCAGCTAGTGATGGCGGGGTGGAGAAGCAGGCAGCCTCCATCAGCTGATGGCGGGGTGGAGGAGCAGAAGCCAGCCTCCAGCTGGTGATGGCGGGGTGCAGGAGCTGCAGGCAGCCTCCAGCAGCTGATGGCGGGGTGGAGGAGCTGCAGCCAGCCTCCAGCAGCCAGCCTCCAGCTAGTGATGGCGGGGTGGAGAAGCAGGCAGCCTCCATCAGCTGATGGCGGGGTGGAGGAGCAGAAGCCAGCCTCCAGCAGCTGATGGCGGGGTGCAGGAGGTGCAGGCAGCCTCCAGCAGCTGATGGCGGGGTGCAGGAGCAGCAGGCAGCCTCCAGCAGCTGATGGCGGGGTGCAGGAGCTGCAACCAGCCTCCAGCTGGTGATGGCGGGGTGGAGGAGCTGCAGCCAGCCTCCAGCAGCCAGCCCCCAGCAGCTGATGGCGGGGTGGAGGAGCAGAAGCCAGCCTCCAGCAGCTGATGGTGGGGTGCAGGAGCTGCAGCCAGCCTCCAGCAGCCAGCCTCCAGCTGGTGATGGCGGGGTGGAGGAGCAGCAGCAGACAGCCTCCAGCAGCCAGCCAGCCTCCAGGAGCTGATGGCGGTGTGTGGGAGCAGCAGCCAGCCTCCAGCGTTCAGCCAGCATCCATCAGCTGATGGCGGTGTGAAGGAGCTGCAGCCAGCCTCCAGCAGGTCATGGTGGGGTGGAGGAGCAGCAGCCAGCCTCCAGCAGCTGATGGCGGGTTGCAGGAGCTGCAGCCAGCCTCCAGCAAATGATGGCGGGGTGCAGGAGCTGCAGGCAGCCTCCAGCAGCTGATGGCGGGGTGCAGGAGCAGCAGGCAGCCTCCAGCTGCTGATGACGGGGTGCAGGAGCTGCAACCAGCCTCCAGCTGGTGATGGTGGGGTGGAGGAGCTGCAGCCAGCCTCGAACAGCTGATGGCAGGGTGCAGGAGCAGCAGCCAGCCTCCAGCAGCTGATGGCGGGGCGCAGGAGCTGCAGGCAGCCTCCAGCAGCTGATGGCGGGGTGCAGGAGCAGCAGCCAGCCTCCAGCTGGTGATGGCGGGGTGAAGGAGCTGCAGCCAGCCACCAGCAGCTGATGGCGGGGTGAAGGAGCTGCAGCCAGCCACCAGCAGCTGATGGCGGGGTGGAGGAGCTGCAGCCAGCGTCCAGCAGCTGATGGTTGGGTGGTGGAGGAGCAGCAGCCAGCCTCCAGCAGCTGATGGCGGGGTGCAGGAGCAGCAGCCAGCGTCCAGCAGCTGATGGTTGGGTGGAGGAGCAGCAGCCAGCCTCCAGCAGCTGCTGGCGGGGTGCAGGAGCAGCAGCCAGCCTCCAGCAGCTGATGGCGGGGTGCAGGAGCTGCAGGCAGCCTCCAGCAGCTGATGGCGGTGTGCAGGAGCTGCAGCCAGCCTCCAGCAGCTGATGGCGGGGTGCAGGGGCTGCAGGCAGCCTCCAGCAGCTGATGGCGGGGTGCAGGAGCTGCAACCAGCCTCCAGCTGGTGATGGCGGGGTGGAGGAGCAGCAGCCAGCCTCCAGCAGCCAGCCTCCAGCTGCTGATGGCGGGGTGGAGGAACAGAAGCCTCCAGCAGCTGATGGCAGGGTGCAGGAGCAGCAGCCAGCCTCCAGCTGGTGATGGCGGGGTGGAGGAGCTGAAACCTGGGTCGGACCTGGTCTGCAGCAGGGCCCATTACCACTCAGAAGCTGATGGCAGTGTGTGTTTAGGTCCCTGCGGGGTGGATGAGCTGAAACCTGGGTCAGACTTGGTGTGCAGCAGGGCTCAGCACCCTCCAGAAGCCGATGACAGTGTGTCTTTAACTCCCTGCCTGGTGGGAGAGCTGAAAGCTGGGTCGGACCTGGTCTTTAGCAGAGCTCAGCAGCCTCCAGAAGCTGATGGCAGTGTGTGTTTCATCCCCTGCGGGGTGGGAGAGCTGAAACGTGGGTCGGACCTGGTCTGCAGCAGGGCCCATCACCATCCAGAAGCTGACGGCGGTGTGTGTTTAAGTCCCTGCGGGGTGGGAGAGCCATAACCTGGGTCGGACCTGGTCTGCAGCAGAGCTCAGCAGCCTCCAGAACCTGATGGCAGTGTGTCTTTAATCCACTGCGGGGTGCAGGAGCTGAAACCTGGGTCGGACCTGGTCTGCAGCAGGGCTCAGCAGCCAGCAGAAGGTGACGGCAGTGTGTGTTTAGTTCCCTGCGGGGTGCAGGAGCTGAAACCTGGGTCGGACCTGGTCTGCAGCAGAGCTCAGCAGCCAGCAGAAGGTGATGGCAGTGTGTGTTTAAGTCCCTGCCTGGTGGGAGAGCTGAAACCTGGGTCGGACCTGGTCTATAGAAGAGCTCAGCAGCCTCCAGAAGCTGATGGCAGTGTGTGTGTTTTGGTCCCTGCGGGGTGCAGGAGCAGGAACCCGGGTCGGACCTGGTCTATAGCGGAGCTCAGCAGCCTCCAGCAGCTGATGGCAGTGTGTGTTTAATTCCCTGCCTGGTGGGAGAGCTGTAACCCGGGTCGGACTTGGTCTGCAGCAGGGCCCATCACCATCCAGAAGCTGATGGCAGTGTGTCTTTAATTCCCTGCGGGGTGGAGGAGCAGAAACCTGGGTCGGACCTGGTCTATAGCAGAGCTCAGCAGCCTCCAGAAGCTGATGGCAGTGTGTGTTCAAGTCCCTGCGGGGTGGGAGAGCTGAAACCTGGGTCGGACCTGGTCTATAGAAGAGCTCAGCAGCCTCCAGCAGCTGATGGCAGTGTGTGTTTAAGTCCCTGCGGGGTGGGAGAGCTATATCCCGGGTCGGACCTGGTCTATAGCAGAGCTCAGCAGCCTCCAGCAGCTGATGGCAGTGTGTGTTTAAGTCCCTGCGGGGTGGGAGAGCTGAAACCTCGGTCGGACCTGGTCTATGGCAGAGCTCAGCAGCCTCCAGAAGCTGATGGCAGCGTGCCTCTAAGTCCCTGCCTGGTGGGAGAGCTGAAACCTGGGTCGGACATGGTCTGCAGCAGGGCTCGGCAGCCTCCAGCAGCTGATGGCAGTGTGTCTTTAAGTCCCTGCCTGGTGGGAGAGCTGAAACCTGGGTCGGACCTGGTCTATAGCAGAGCTCAGCAGCCTCCAGCAGCTGATGGCAGTGTGTGTTTAAGTCCCTGCCTGGTGTGAGAGCTGAAACCTGGGTCGGACCTGGTCTATAGAAGAGCTCAGCAGCCTCCAGCAGCTGATGGCAGTGTGTCTTTAAGTCACTGCCTGGTGGGAGAGCTGAAACCTGGGTCGGACCTGGTCTATAGTAGAGCTCAGCAGCCTCCAGCAGCTGATTGCAGTGTGTGTTTAAGTCCCTGCCTGGTGGGAGAGCTGATATCCGGGTCGGACCTGGTCCACAGCAGGGCCCATCACCCTCCAGAAGCTGGTGGCAGTGTGTGTTTAAGTCCCTGCGGGGTGCAGGAGCAGAAACCTGGGTGGGACCTGGTCTGCAGCAGAGCTCGGCAGCCTCCAGCAGCTGATGGCAGTGAGTGTTTAAGTCCCTGCGGGGTGGGAGAGCTATATCCCGGGTCAGACCTGGTCTAAAGCAGGGCCCATCACCCTCCAGAAGCTGGTGGCAGTGTGTGTTTAAGTCCCTGCGGGGTGGAGGAGCAGAAACCTGGGTCGGACCCGGTCTACAGCAGAGCTCAGCAGCCCCCAGAAGCTGATGGCAGTGTGTGTGTGTGTGTGTGTGTTTAAGTCTCTGCCTGGTTGGAGAGCCGATACCTGGGTCGGACCTGGTCTGCAGCAGGGCTCAGCAGCCTCCAGAAGCTGATGGCAGTGTGTCTTTCATTCCCTGCGGGGTGCAGGAGCAGAAACCTGGGTCGGACCTGGTCTATAGCGGAGCTCAGCAGCCTCCAGCAGCTGATGGCAGTGTGTGTGTTAAAGACCCTGCGGGGTGGGAGAGCTGAAACCTGGGTCGGACCTGGTCTGCAGCAGGGCTCAGCAGCCCCCAGAAGCTGATGGCTGTGTGTGTTTAAGTCCCTGCGGGGTGGGAGAGCTGAAACCTGGGTCGGACCTGGCCCGCAGCAGGGCCCATCACCCTCCAGAAGCTGATGGCGGTGTGGGTTTAAGTCCCTGCGGGGTTGAGGAGCTGAAACCTGGGTCGGACCTGGTCTGCAGCAGGGCCCATCACCATCCAGAAGCTGATGGCTGTGTGTGTTTAAGTCCCAGGGGGGTGGGAGAGCCATAACCTGGGTCGGACCTGGTCTGCAGCAGGGCTCAGCAGCCTCCAGTTGCAGATGGCAGTGTGTGTTTAGTTCCCTGCGGGGTGCAGGAGCTGAAACCTGGGTCGGACCTGGTCTATAGCAGAGCTCAGCAGCCTCCAGAAGCTGATGGCAGTGTGTCTTCAATTCCCTGCGGGGTGCAGGAGCTGATACCTGGGTCGGACCTGGTCTGCAGCAGGGCCCATCACCATCCAGACGCTGATGGCAGTGTGTGTTTAAGTCCTAGTGGGCTGCAGGAGCTGAAACCTGGGTCGGACCTGCTCTATAGTAGAGCTCAGCAGCCTCCAGAAGCTGATGGCAGTGTGTCTTTAAGTCCCTGCGGGGTGGGATAGCTGAAACCTGGGTCGGACCTGGTCTGCAGCAGGGCCCATCACCATCCAGACGCTGATGGCAGTGTGTGTTTAAGTCCTAGTGGGCTGCAGGAGCTGAAACCTGGGTCGGACCTGCTCTATAGTAGAGCTCAGCAGCCTCCAGAAGCTGATGGCAGTGTGTCTTTAAGTCCCTGCGGGGTGGGATAGCTGAAACCTGGGTCGGACCTGGTCTGCAGCAGGGCCCATCACCCTCCAGAAGCTGTTGGCAGTGTGTCTTCCATTCCTAGTGGGGCAGGGGAGCAAAGACCTGGGCAGAGGAGCGCCTGTCTGCATCCGATCCGGCCCCTCAGCAGCCCGCCGTGAGCCTTAGAGAACCCCCCCCCCCCCCAGCGGGCTCCAGGAACCGGGCCCTGCGTCGGACCCAGCTCAGTAAGGCCCTCCCTCGGGCCCTGCAGCAGGTGGCCCCGTCTATGCAGTCGAAAACCCCGCGAAAATCGGTGTAGAAACGCCCGAGAGGCGTGGTGCGGTTCCCCCGGCCGGTACCGGGTCCGGACCGGTCCGGAAGTCCACCCAGAACACTGCCTGGGGCTTCTGGGCGGCTCCCCAGGCGCAGGCAGTCGAAAACCGCGTGAAAATCGGTTCAGAATTGACAAAACGGCGACCTCGTCGCTCCAAAAACTAAGTCCAAACTAAGCCTTTCGCTTATCGCTTAACGCTTAAGGCGGTCGGCCTTATGGCCAGTAAATGAAAAGTGCCTGCGCCCCTGGAGGTTTTGGAAGGTGCGAGCGATGACCATGCTCGGGTTAGTAGGTGAGGCCATCGGAAAACCAGCGTGAGTTGGCGGGTTTGGGTGGCAATCTATTCCAGGCAGAGTCGACTATCTCTGGGCATCAATTTTGGGATTTTTCCGGCTCTGGTTCTGGGAGAAACGCAGGGGCAAAGTGCACGAGCCGCGGCCGATTTTGGTGGCCTGTCCCTGGGCACAAAGTCTGAGGAGTGTGGGCCTGGTTCTCCGAAAAATACCAGTCTGCTGGAGCTCACTCCCATGGCTCCAGGGGGCACGGCACACCCCCCGGTAGCCGACCAAAGTGCTCTACTCGGGCCAGACTCGGACCCACGACCCGGGGTGAGAACCACAACTACTGGTCATCCTTTTGACCTCCAGGGGGCGCGGCAGAGCCTCCCCAGTCCGACGCAAGTGCCCCACTTGGGCCATACTCAGACCCACGGCCCGGGGCGAGAACCACAACTACTGGTCATCCTTTAGACCTCCAGGGGGCCCGGCACAGCCTCCCTAGACCGACACAAGTGCTCCACTTGGGCTGTACTCTGACCCAAGTCCCGGTGCGAGAACCACAACTACTGGTCATCCTTTAGACCTCCAGGGGGCCCGGCACAGCCTCCCTAGGCCGACACAAGTGCTCCACTTGGGCTATACTCTGACCCAAGTCCCGGGGCGAGAACCACAACTACTGGTCATCCTTTTGACCTCATGGTCATCCTTTAGATCTCCAGGGGGCCCGGCACAGCCTCCCTAGGCCGACACAAGTGCTCCACTTGGGCTATACTCTGACCCAAGTCCCGGGGCGAGAACCACAACTACTGGTCATCCTTTAGACCTCCAGGGGGCACGGCACACCCCCCGGTAGCCGACCAAAGTGCTCTACTCGGGCCAGACTCGGACCCACGACCCGGGGTGAGAACCACAACTACTGGTCATCCTTTAGACCTCCAGGGGGCCCGGCACAGCCTCCCTAGTCCGACACAAGTGCTCCACTTGGGCTATACTCTGACCCAAGTCCCGGGGCGAGAACCACAACTACTGGTCATCCTTTAGACCTCCAGGGGGACCGGCACAGCCTCCCTAGACCGACACAAGTGCACCACTTGGGCCATACTCTGACCCAAGTCCCGGGGCGAGAACCACAACTACTGGTCATCCTTTTGACCTCATGGTCATCCTTTAGACCTCAAGGGGGCACGGCAGAGCCTCCCTAGTCCGACACAAGTGTCCCACTTGGGCTATACTATGACCCAAGTCCCGGGGCGAGAACCACAACTACTGGTCATCCTTTAGACCTCAAGGGGGCACGGCAGAGCCTCCCTAGTCCGACACAAGTGTCCCACTTGGGCCATACTCAGACCCACGGCCCGGGGCGAGAACCACAACTACTGGTCATCCTTTAGACCTCCAGGGGGCCCGGCACAGCCTCCCTAGTCCGACGCA
>NC_091759.1:17849974-17857474 GCF_043380555.1 Nothobranchius furzeri | reverse complement strand
GTGGAGGAGCAGCAGCCAGCCTCCAGCAGCTGATGGCGGGTTGCAGGAGCTGCAGCCAGCCTCCAGCAAATGATGGCGGGGTGCAGGAGCTGCAGGCAGCCTCCAGCAGCTGATGGCGGGGTGCAGGAGCAGCAGGCAGCCTCCAGCTGCTGATGACGGGGTGCAGGAGCTGCAACCAGCCTCCAGCTGGTGATGGTGGGGTGGAGGAGCTGCAGCCAGCCTCGAACAGCTGATGGCAGGGTGCAGGAGCAGCAGCCAGCCTCCAGCAGCTGATGGCGGGGCGCAGGAGCTGCAGGCAGCCTCCAGCAGCTGATGGCGGGGTGCAGGAGCAGCAGCCAGCCTCCAGCTGGTGATGGCGGGGTGAAGGAGCTGCAGCCAGCCACCAGCAGCTGATGGCGGGGTGAAGGAGCTGCAGCCAGCCACCAGCAGCTGATGGCGGGGTGGAGGAGCTGCAGCCAGCGTCCAGCAGCTGATGGTTGGGTGGTGGAGGAGCAGCAGCCAGCCTCCAGCAGCTGATGGCGGGGTGCAGGAGCAGCAGCCAGCGTCCAGCAGCTGATGGTTGGGTGGAGGAGCAGCAGCCAGCCTCCAGCAGCTGCTGGCGGGGTGCAGGAGCAGCAGCCAGCCTCCAGCAGCTGATGGCGGGGTGCAGGAGCTGCAGGCAGCCTCCAGCAGCTGATGGCGGTGTGCAGGAGCTGCAGCCAGCCTCCAGCAGCTGATGGCGGGGTGCAGGGGCTGCAGGCAGCCTCCAGCAGCTGATGGCGGGGTGCAGGAGCTGCAACCAGCCTCCAGCTGGTGATGGCGGGGTGGAGGAGCAGCAGCCAGCCTCCAGCAGCCAGCCTCCAGCTGCTGATGGCGGGGTGGAGGAACAGAAGCCTCCAGCAGCTGATGGCAGGGTGCAGGAGCAGCAGCCAGCCTCCAGCTGGTGATGGCGGGGTGGAGGAGCTGAAACCTGGGTCGGACCTGGTCTGCAGCAGGGCCCATTACCACTCAGAAGCTGATGGCAGTGTGTGTTTAGGTCCCTGCGGGGTGGATGAGCTGAAACCTGGGTCAGACTTGGTGTGCAGCAGGGCTCAGCACCCTCCAGAAGCCGATGACAGTGTGTCTTTAACTCCCTGCCTGGTGGGAGAGCTGAAAGCTGGGTCGGACCTGGTCTTTAGCAGAGCTCAGCAGCCTCCAGAAGCTGATGGCAGTGTGTGTTTCATCCCCTGCGGGGTGGGAGAGCTGAAACGTGGGTCGGACCTGGTCTGCAGCAGGGCCCATCACCATCCAGAAGCTGACGGCGGTGTGTGTTTAAGTCCCTGCGGGGTGGGAGAGCCATAACCTGGGTCGGACCTGGTCTGCAGCAGAGCTCAGCAGCCTCCAGAACCTGATGGCAGTGTGTCTTTAATCCACTGCGGGGTGCAGGAGCTGAAACCTGGGTCGGACCTGGTCTGCAGCAGGGCTCAGCAGCCAGCAGAAGGTGACGGCAGTGTGTGTTTAGTTCCCTGCGGGGTGCAGGAGCTGAAACCTGGGTCGGACCTGGTCTGCAGCAGAGCTCAGCAGCCAGCAGAAGGTGATGGCAGTGTGTGTTTAAGTCCCTGCCTGGTGGGAGAGCTGAAACCTGGGTCGGACCTGGTCTATAGAAGAGCTCAGCAGCCTCCAGAAGCTGATGGCAGTGTGTGTGTTTTGGTCCCTGCGGGGTGCAGGAGCAGGAACCCGGGTCGGACCTGGTCTATAGCGGAGCTCAGCAGCCTCCAGCAGCTGATGGCAGTGTGTGTTTAATTCCCTGCCTGGTGGGAGAGCTGTAACCCGGGTCGGACTTGGTCTGCAGCAGGGCCCATCACCATCCAGAAGCTGATGGCAGTGTGTCTTTAATTCCCTGCGGGGTGGAGGAGCAGAAACCTGGGTCGGACCTGGTCTATAGCAGAGCTCAGCAGCCTCCAGAAGCTGATGGCAGTGTGTGTTCAAGTCCCTGCGGGGTGGGAGAGCTGAAACCTGGGTCGGACCTGGTCTATAGAAGAGCTCAGCAGCCTCCAGCAGCTGATGGCAGTGTGTGTTTAAGTCCCTGCGGGGTGGGAGAGCTATATCCCGGGTCGGACCTGGTCTATAGCAGAGCTCAGCAGCCTCCAGCAGCTGATGGCAGTGTGTGTTTAAGTCCCTGCGGGGTGGGAGAGCTGAAACCTCGGTCGGACCTGGTCTATGGCAGAGCTCAGCAGCCTCCAGAAGCTGATGGCAGCGTGCCTCTAAGTCCCTGCCTGGTGGGAGAGCTGAAACCTGGGTCGGACATGGTCTGCAGCAGGGCTCGGCAGCCTCCAGCAGCTGATGGCAGTGTGTCTTTAAGTCCCTGCCTGGTGGGAGAGCTGAAACCTGGGTCGGACCTGGTCTATAGCAGAGCTCAGCAGCCTCCAGCAGCTGATGGCAGTGTGTGTTTAAGTCCCTGCCTGGTGTGAGAGCTGAAACCTGGGTCGGACCTGGTCTATAGAAGAGCTCAGCAGCCTCCAGCAGCTGATGGCAGTGTGTCTTTAAGTCACTGCCTGGTGGGAGAGCTGAAACCTGGGTCGGACCTGGTCTATAGTAGAGCTCAGCAGCCTCCAGCAGCTGATTGCAGTGTGTGTTTAAGTCCCTGCCTGGTGGGAGAGCTGATATCCGGGTCGGACCTGGTCCACAGCAGGGCCCATCACCCTCCAGAAGCTGGTGGCAGTGTGTGTTTAAGTCCCTGCGGGGTGCAGGAGCAGAAACCTGGGTGGGACCTGGTCTGCAGCAGAGCTCGGCAGCCTCCAGCAGCTGATGGCAGTGAGTGTTTAAGTCCCTGCGGGGTGGGAGAGCTATATCCCGGGTCAGACCTGGTCTAAAGCAGGGCCCATCACCCTCCAGAAGCTGGTGGCAGTGTGTGTTTAAGTCCCTGCGGGGTGGAGGAGCAGAAACCTGGGTCGGACCCGGTCTACAGCAGAGCTCAGCAGCCCCCAGAAGCTGATGGCAGTGTGTGTGTGTGTGTGTGTGTTTAAGTCTCTGCCTGGTTGGAGAGCCGATACCTGGGTCGGACCTGGTCTGCAGCAGGGCTCAGCAGCCTCCAGAAGCTGATGGCAGTGTGTCTTTCATTCCCTGCGGGGTGCAGGAGCAGAAACCTGGGTCGGACCTGGTCTATAGCGGAGCTCAGCAGCCTCCAGCAGCTGATGGCAGTGTGTGTGTTAAAGACCCTGCGGGGTGGGAGAGCTGAAACCTGGGTCGGACCTGGTCTGCAGCAGGGCTCAGCAGCCCCCAGAAGCTGATGGCTGTGTGTGTTTAAGTCCCTGCGGGGTGGGAGAGCTGAAACCTGGGTCGGACCTGGCCCGCAGCAGGGCCCATCACCCTCCAGAAGCTGATGGCGGTGTGGGTTTAAGTCCCTGCGGGGTTGAGGAGCTGAAACCTGGGTCGGACCTGGTCTGCAGCAGGGCCCATCACCATCCAGAAGCTGATGGCTGTGTGTGTTTAAGTCCCAGGGGGGTGGGAGAGCCATAACCTGGGTCGGACCTGGTCTGCAGCAGGGCTCAGCAGCCTCCAGTTGCAGATGGCAGTGTGTGTTTAGTTCCCTGCGGGGTGCAGGAGCTGAAACCTGGGTCGGACCTGGTCTATAGCAGAGCTCAGCAGCCTCCAGAAGCTGATGGCAGTGTGTCTTCAATTCCCTGCGGGGTGCAGGAGCTGATACCTGGGTCGGACCTGGTCTGCAGCAGGGCCCATCACCATCCAGACGCTGATGGCAGTGTGTGTTTAAGTCCTAGTGGGCTGCAGGAGCTGAAACCTGGGTCGGACCTGCTCTATAGTAGAGCTCAGCAGCCTCCAGAAGCTGATGGCAGTGTGTCTTTAAGTCCCTGCGGGGTGGGATAGCTGAAACCTGGGTCGGACCTGGTCTGCAGCAGGGCCCATCACCATCCAGACGCTGATGGCAGTGTGTGTTTAAGTCCTAGTGGGCTGCAGGAGCTGAAACCTGGGTCGGACCTGCTCTATAGTAGAGCTCAGCAGCCTCCAGAAGCTGATGGCAGTGTGTCTTTAAGTCCCTGCGGGGTGGGATAGCTGAAACCTGGGTCGGACCTGGTCTGCAGCAGGGCCCATCACCCTCCAGAAGCTGTTGGCAGTGTGTCTTCCATTCCTAGTGGGGCAGGGGAGCAAAGACCTGGGCAGAGGAGCGCCTGTCTGCATCCGATCCGGCCCCTCAGCAGCCCGCCGTGAGCCTTAGAGAACCCCCCCCCCCCCCAGCGGGCTCCAGGAACCGGGCCCTGCGTCGGACCCAGCTCAGTAAGGCCCTCCCTCGGGCCCTGCAGCAGGTGGCCCCGTCTATGCAGTCGAAAACCCCGCGAAAATCGGTGTAGAAACGCCCGAGAGGCGTGGTGCGGTTCCCCCGGCCGGTACCGGGTCCGGACCGGTCCGGAAGTCCACCCAGAACACTGCCTGGGGCTTCTGGGCGGCTCCCCAGGCGCAGGCAGTCGAAAACCGCGTGAAAATCGGTTCAGAATTGACAAAACGGCGACCTCGTCGCTCCAAAAACTAAGTCCAAACTAAGCCTTTCGCTTATCGCTTAACGCTTAAGGCGGTCGGCCTTATGGCCAGTAAATGAAAAGTGCCTGCGCCCCTGGAGGTTTTGGAAGGTGCGAGCGATGACCATGCTCGGGTTAGTAGGTGAGGCCATCGGAAAACCAGCGTGAGTTGGCGGGTTTGGGTGGCAATCTATTCCAGGCAGAGTCGACTATCTCTGGGCATCAATTTTGGGATTTTTCCGGCTCTGGTTCTGGGAGAAACGCAGGGGCAAAGTGCACGAGCCGCGGCCGATTTTGGTGGCCTGTCCCTGGGCACAAAGTCTGAGGAGTGTGGGCCTGGTTCTCCGAAAAATACCAGTCTGCTGGAGCTCACTCCCATGGCTCCAGGGGGCACGGCACACCCCCCGGTAGCCGACCAAAGTGCTCTACTCGGGCCAGACTCGGACCCACGACCCGGGGTGAGAACCACAACTACTGGTCATCCTTTTGACCTCCAGGGGGCGCGGCAGAGCCTCCCCAGTCCGACGCAAGTGCCCCACTTGGGCCATACTCAGACCCACGGCCCGGGGCGAGAACCACAACTACTGGTCATCCTTTAGACCTCCAGGGGGCCCGGCACAGCCTCCCTAGACCGACACAAGTGCTCCACTTGGGCTGTACTCTGACCCAAGTCCCGGTGCGAGAACCACAACTACTGGTCATCCTTTAGACCTCCAGGGGGCCCGGCACAGCCTCCCTAGGCCGACACAAGTGCTCCACTTGGGCTATACTCTGACCCAAGTCCCGGGGCGAGAACCACAACTACTGGTCATCCTTTTGACCTCATGGTCATCCTTTAGATCTCCAGGGGGCCCGGCACAGCCTCCCTAGGCCGACACAAGTGCTCCACTTGGGCTATACTCTGACCCAAGTCCCGGGGCGAGAACCACAACTACTGGTCATCCTTTAGACCTCCAGGGGGCACGGCACACCCCCCGGTAGCCGACCAAAGTGCTCTACTCGGGCCAGACTCGGACCCACGACCCGGGGTGAGAACCACAACTACTGGTCATCCTTTAGACCTCCAGGGGGCCCGGCACAGCCTCCCTAGTCCGACACAAGTGCTCCACTTGGGCTATACTCTGACCCAAGTCCCGGGGCGAGAACCACAACTACTGGTCATCCTTTAGACCTCCAGGGGGACCGGCACAGCCTCCCTAGACCGACACAAGTGCACCACTTGGGCCATACTCTGACCCAAGTCCCGGGGCGAGAACCACAACTACTGGTCATCCTTTTGACCTCATGGTCATCCTTTAGACCTCAAGGGGGCACGGCAGAGCCTCCCTAGTCCGACACAAGTGTCCCACTTGGGCTATACTATGACCCAAGTCCCGGGGCGAGAACCACAACTACTGGTCATCCTTTAGACCTCAAGGGGGCACGGCAGAGCCTCCCTAGTCCGACACAAGTGTCCCACTTGGGCCATACTCAGACCCACGGCCCGGGGCGAGAACCACAACTACTGGTCATCCTTTAGACCTCCAGGGGGCCCGGCACAGCCTCCCTAGTCCGACGCAAGTGCTCCACTTGGGCTGTACTCTGACCCAAGTCCCGGGGCGAGAACCACAACTAATGGTCATCCTTTAGACCTCCAGGGGGCACGGCACAGCCTCCCTAGTCCGACACAAGTGCTCCACTTGGGCTATACTCTGACCCAAGTCCCGGGGCGAGAACCACAACTACTGGTCATCCTTTAGACCTCCAGGGGGCACGGCAGAGCCTCCCTAGTCCGACACAAGTGTCCCACTTGGGCTATTCTCTGACCCAAGTCCCGGGGCGAGAACCACAACTACTGGTCATCCTTTAGACCTCCAGGGGGCACGACACAGCCTCCCTAGTCCGACCCAAGTGCTCCACTTGGGCTATACTATGACCCAAGTCCCGGGGCGAGAACCACAACTACTGGTCATCCTTTAGACCTCCAGGGGGCACGGCACAGCCTCCCTAGTCCGACACAAGTGCTCCACTTGGGCTATACTCTGACCCAAGTCCCGGGGCGAGAACCACAACTACTGGTCATCCTTTAGACCTCCAGGGGGCACGGCACAGCCTCCCTAGTCCGACACAAGTGCTCCACTTGGGCTATACTCTGACCCAAGTCCCGGGGCGAGAACCACAACTACTGGTCATCCTTTTGACCTCATGGTCATCCTTTAGACCTCCAGGGGGCCCGGCACAGCCTCCCTAGGCCGACACAAGTGCTCCACTTGGGCTATACTCTGACCCAAGTCCCGGGGCGAGAACCACAACTACTGGTCATCCTTTAGACCTCCAGGGGGCACGGCACAGCCTCCCTAGTCCGACACAAGTGCTCCACTTGGGCTATACTCTGACCCAAGTCCCGGGGCGAGAACCACAACTACTGGTCATCCTTTTGACCTCATGGTCATCCTTTAGACCTCCAGGGGGCCCGGCACAGCCTCCCTAGGCCGACACAAGTGCTCCACTTGGGCTATACTCTGACCCAAGTCCCGGGGCGAGAACCACAACTACTGGTCATCCTTTTGACCTCATGGTCATCCTTTAGACCTCCAGGGGGCCCGGCACAGCCTCCCTAGTCCGACACAAGTGCTCCACTTGGGCTATACTCTGACCCAAGTCCCGGGGCGAGAACCACAACTACTGGTCATCCTTTTGACCTCATGGTCATCCTTTAGACCTCCATGGGGCACGGCAGAGCCTCCCTAGGCCGACACAAGTGCTCCACTTGGGCTATACTCTGACCCAAGTCCCGGGGCGAGAACCACAACTACTGGTCATCCTTTAGACCTCCAGGGGGCACGGCACAGCCTCCCTAGTCCGACACAAGTGCTCCACTTCGGCTGTACTCTGACCCAAGTCCCGGGGCGAGAACCACAACTAATGGTCATCCTTTAGACCTCCATGGCAACAGGGGGATGTCAGACCCCAGCTCATCCCAGGTTGATGCCTCAATAGTAGCTTAGGGTCACGGCAGTCCCACCGTGAT
>NC_091759.1:17832474-17839974 GCF_043380555.1 Nothobranchius furzeri | reverse complement strand
GAAGGCTGCGGGCATGGGGATGCCTGATGAGCCTGGATGTGATGCAGGTGAGAGAGGGGACAGGGCAGAGGCCGGCTGGACGTGCAGCGGGCAGGGGGAAGCTTGAGCCTTGGTGGGTGGTTGTGCATCCAGGGCGGGCAGGGAGAGGTGAGACGTGGGCCTGGGCTGGTCGTCAGCGGTTCACCACAGGCAGCTGGTGGCGGTGTGGAGGAGCAGAAGCCTCCAGCAGGTGATGGCGGGGTGGGGGAGCAGCAGCCAGCCTCAAGCAGCCAGCCTCCAGCTGCTGATGGTGGGGTGGAGGAACAGAAGCCTCCAGCTGGTGATGTCAGGGTGGAGGAGCAGCAGCCAGCCTCCAACGGCTGATGGTGGGGTGGAGGAGCTGCAGCCAGCCTCCAGCAGCTGATGGCGGGGTGGAGGAGCTGCAGCCAGCCTCCAGCAGGTCATGGTGGGGTGGAGGAGCAGCAGCCAGCCTCCAGCAGCTGATGGCAGGGTGCAGGAGCAGCAGCCAGCCTCCAGCAGCTGATGGCGGGGTGGAGGAGCAGCAGGCAGCCTCCAGCTGGTGATGGCGGGGTGGAGGAGCTGCAGCCAGCGTCCATCAGCTGATGGCGGGGTGGAGGAGCAGCAGCCAGCCTCCAGCAGCCAGCCTCCAGCTGCTGATGGCGGGGTGGAGGAACAGAAGCCTCCAGCAGCTGATGGCGGGGTGCAGGAGCAGCAGCCAGCCTCCAGCAGCTGGTGGCGGGGTGGAGGAGCAGAAGCCAGCCTCCAGCAGCTGATGGCGGGGTGCAGGAGCAGAAGCCAGCCTCCAGCTGGTGATGGCGGGGTGAAGGAGCTGCAGCCAGCCTCCAGCAGCCAGCCTCCAGCTGGTGATGGCGGGGCGGAGGAGCAGGCAGCCTCCATCAGCTGATGGCGGGGTGTAGGAGCAGCAGCCAGCCTCCAGCTGGTGATGGCGGGGAGGAGGAGCAGCAGCAGCCAGCCTCCAGCAGCCAGCCAGCCTCCAGCAGCTGATGGCGGTGTGTGGGAGCAGCAGCCAGCCTCCAGCGGCCAGCCAGCCTCCAGCAGCAGATGGCGGGGTGGAGGAGCTGCAGCCAGCGTCCATCAGCTGATGGCGGGGTGGAGGAGCAGCAGGCAGCCTCCAGCTGGTGATGGCGGGGTGGAGGAGCTGCAGCCAGCGTCCAGCAGCTGATGGTGGGGTGGAGGAGCTGCAGCCAGCGTCCAGCAGCTGATGGTGGGGTGGAGGAGCTGCAGCCAGCGTCCAGCAGCTGATGGTTGGGTGGAGGAGCAGCAGCCAGCCTCCAGCAGCTGATGGCGGGGTGGAGGAGCTGCAGCCAGCCTCCAGCAGCCAGCCTCCAGCTAGTGATGGCGGGGTGGAGAAGCAGGCAGCCTCCATCAGCTGATGGCGGGGTGGAGGAGCAGAAGCCAGCCTCCAGCTGGTGATGGCGGGGTGCAGGAGCTGCAGGCAGCCTCCAGCAGCTGATGGCGGGGTGCAGGAGCTGCAGCCAGCGTCCAGCAGCTGATGGTGGGGTGGAGGAGCTGCAGCCAGCCTCCAGCAGCCAGCCTCCAGCTAGTGATGGCGGGGTGGAGAAGCAGGCAGCCTCCATCAGCTGATGGCGGGGTGTAGGAGCAGAAGCCAGCCTCCAGCTGGTGATGGCGGGGTGCAGGAGCTGCAGGCAGCCTCCAGCAGCTGATGGCGGGGTGCAGGAGCTGCAGGCAGCCTCCAGCAGCTGATGGCGGGGTGGAGGAGCTGCAGCCAGCGTCCAGCAGCTGATGGTGGGGTGGAGGAGCTGCAGCCAGCGTCCAGCAGCTGATGGTTGGGTGGAGGAGCAGCAGCCAGCCTCCAGCAGCTGATGGCGGGGTGCAGGAGCAGCAGCCAGCCTCCAGCAGCTGATGGCGGGGTGGAGGAGCTGCAGCCAGCCTCCAGCAGCCAGCCTCCAGCTAGTGATGGCGGGGTGGAGAAGCAGGCAGCCTCCATCAGCTGATGGCGGGGTGGAGGAGCAGAAGCCAGCCTCCAGCAGCTGATGGCGGGGTGCAGGAGCTGCAGCCAGCGTCCAGCAGCTGATGGTGGGGTGGAGGAGCTGCAGCCAGCCTCCAGCAGCCAGCCTCCAGCAGCTGATGGCGGGGTGCAGGAGCAGCAGCCAGCCTCCAGCAGCTGATGGCGGGGTGGAGGAGCAGCAGCCAGCCTCCAGCAGCCAGCCTCCAGCTGCTGATGGCGGGGTGGAGGAACAGAAGCCTCCAGCAGCTGATGGCAGGGTGCAGGAGCAGCAGCCAGCCTCCAGCTGGTGATGGCGGGGTGGAGGAGCTGAAACCTGGGTCGGACCTGGTCTGCAGCAGGGCCCATTACCACTCAGAAGCTGATGGCAGTGTGTGTTTAGGTCCCTGCGGGGTGGATGAGCTGAAACCTGGGTCAGACTTGGTGTGCAGCAGGGCTCAGCACCCTCCAGAAGCCGATGACAGTGTGTCTTTAACTCCCTGCCTGGTGGGAGAGCTGAAAGCTGGGTCGGACCTGGTCTTTAGCAGAGCTCAGCAGCCTCCAGAAGCTGATGGCAGTGTGTGTTTCATCCCCTGCGGGGTGGGAGAGCTGAAACGTGGGTCGGACCTGGTCTGCAGCAGGGCCCATCACCATCCAGAAGCTGACGGCGGTGTGTGTTTAAGTCCCTGCGGGGTGGGAGAGCCATAACCTGGGTCGGACCTGGTCTGCAGCAGAGCTCAGCAGCCTCCAGAACCTGATGGCAGTGTGTCTTTAATCCACTGCGGGGTGCAGGAGCTGAAACCTGGGTCGGACCTGGTCTGCAGCAGGGCTCAGCAGCCAGCAGAAGGTGATGGCAGTGTGTGTTTAGTTCCCTGCGGGGTGCAGGAGCTGAAACCTGGGTCGGACCTGGTCTGCAGCAGAGCTCAGCAGCCAGCAGAAGCTGATGGCAGTGTGTGTTTAATTCCCTGCCTGGTGGGAGAGCTGTAACCCGGGTCGGACTTGGTCTGCAGCAGGGCCCATCACCATCCAGAAGCTGATGGCAGTGTGTCTTTAATTCCCTGCGGGGTGGAGGAGCAGAAACCTGGGTCGGACCTGGTCTATAGCAGAGCTCAGCAGCCTCCAGCAGCTGATGGCAGTGTGTGTTTAAGTCCCTGCCTGGTGTGAGAGCTGAAACCTGGGTCGGACCTGGTCTATAGCAGAGCTCAGCAGCCTCCAGCAGCTGATGGCTGCGTGTGTTTAAGTCCCTGCGGGGTGCAGGAGCTGAAACCTGGGTCGGACCTGGTCTATGGCAGAGCTCAGCAGCCTCCAGAAGCTGATGGCAGCGTGCCTCTAAGTCCCTGCCTGGTGGGAGAGCTGAAACCTGGGTCGGACCTGGTCTATAGCAGAGCTCAGCAGCCTCCAGCAGCTGATGGCTGCGTGTGTTTAAGTCCCTGCGGGGTGCAGGAGCTGAAACCTGGGTCGGACCTGGTCTATGGCAGAGCTCAGCAGCCTCCAGAAGCTGATGGCAGCGTGCCTCTAAGTCCCTGCCTGGTGGGAGAGCTGAAACCTGGGTCGGACATGGTCTGCAGCAGGGCTCGGCAGCCTCCAGAAGCTGATGGCAGTGTGTGTTTAAGTCCCTGCCTGGTAGGAGAGCTGAAACCTGGGTCGGACCTGGTCTATAGAAGAGCTCAGCAGCCTCCAGCAGCTGATTGCAGTGTGTGTTTAAGTCCCTGCCTGGTGGGAGAGCTGATATCCGGGTCGGACCTGGTCCACAGCAGGGCCCATCACCCTCCAGAAGCTGGTGGCAGTGTGTGTTTAAGTCCCTGCGGGGTGCAGGAGCTGAAAGCTGGGTCGGACCTGGTCTGCAGCAGAGCTCAGCAGCCTCCAGTTGCTGATGGCAGTGTGTGTTTAAGTCCCTGCCTGGTGGGAGAGCTGAAACCTGGGTCGGACCTGGTCTATAGCAGAGCTCAGCAGCCTCCAGCTGCTGATGGCGTGGTGGAGGAGCAGCAGCAGCAGCAGCCAGCCTCCAGCAGCCAGCCAGCCCCCAGCAGCTGATGGCGGGGTGGAGGAGCGGAAGCCAGCCTCCAGCAGCTTATGGCGGGGTGGAGGAGCTGAAACCTGGGTCGGACCTGGTCTATAGTAGAGCTCCGCAGCCTCCAGACGCTGATGGCGGTGTGTCTTTAAGACCCTGCCTGGTGGGAGAGCTGAAACCTGGGTCGGACCTGGTCTGTAACAGAGCTCAGCAGCCTCCAGAAGCTGATGGCAGTGTGTGTTTAGTTCCCTGCGGGGTGGAGGAGCAGAAACCTGGGTCGCACCTGGTCTATAGAAGAGCTCAGCAGCCTCCAGAAGCTGATATCAGTGTGTGTTTAAGTCCCTGCGGGGTGGGAGAGCTGAGACCTGGGTCGGACCTGGTCTGCAGCAGGGCTCAGCAGCCTCCAGAAGCTGACGGCAGTGTGTGTTTAAGTCCCTGCCTGGTGTGAGAGCTGAAACCTGGGTCGGACCTGGTCTATAGCAGAGCTCAGCAGCCTCCAGCAGCTGATGGCTGCGTGTGTTTAAGTCCCTGCGGGGTGCAGGAGCTGAAACCTGGGTCGGACCTGGTCTATGGCAGAGCTCAGCAGCCTCCAGCAGCTGATGGCAGTGTGTGTTTAAGTCCCTGCCTGGTGGGAGAGCTGAAACCTGGGTCGGACCTGGTCTATAGCAGAGCTCAGCAGCCTCCAGCAGCTGATGGCAGTGTGTGTTTGATCCCCTGCGGGGTGGGAGAGCTGAAACTTGGGTCGGACCTGGTCTGCATCAGGGCTCAGCAGCCTCCAGAATCCGATGGCAGTGTGGGTTTAAGTCCATGCGGGGTGCAGGAGCAGAAACCTGGGTCGGACCTGGTCTATAGCAGGCCTCAGCAGCATCGAGAAGCTGATGGCAGTGTGTCTTTAATTCCCTGCGGGGTGGGAGAGCTGTAACCTGGGTCGGACCTGGCCTGCAGCGGAGCTCAGCAGCCTCCAGAAGCTGATGGCAGTGTGTCTTTAATTCCCTGCGGGGTTGAGGAGCAGAAACCTGGGTCGGACCTGGTCTGCAGCAGGGCCCATCACCATCCAGAAGCTGATGGCTGTGTGTGTTTAAGTCCCAGGGGGGTGGGAGAGCCATAACCTGGGTCGGACCTGGTCTGCAGCAGGGCTCAGCAGCCTCCAGTTGCAGATGGCAGTGTGTGTTTAGTTCCCTGCGGGGTGCAGGAGCTGAAACCTGGGTCGGACCTGGTCTGCAGCAGGGCCCATCACCATCCAGACGCTGATGGCAGTGTGTGTTTAAGTCCTAGTGGGCTGCAGGAGCTGAAACCTGGGTCGGACCTGCTCTATAGTAGAGCTCAGCAGCCTCCAGAAGCTGATGGCAGTGTGTCTTTAAGTCCCTGCGGGGTGGGATAGCTGAAACCTGGGTCGGACCTGGTCTGCAGCAGGGCCCATCACCATCCAGACGCTGATGGCAGTGTGTGTTTAAGTCCTAGTGGGCTGCAGGAGCTGAAACCTGGGTCGGACCTGCTCTATAGTAGAGCTCAGCAGCCTCCAGAAGCTGATGGCAGTGTGTCTTTAAGTCCCTGCGGGGTGGGATAGCTGAAACCTGGGTCGGACCTGGTCTGCAGCAGGGCCCATCACCCTCCAGAAGCTGTTGGCAGTGTGTCTTCCATTCCTAGTGGGGCAGGGGAGCAAAGACCTGGGCAGAGGAGCGCCTGTCTGCATCCGATCCGGCCCCTCAGCAGCCCGCCGTGAGCCTTAGAGAACCCCCCCCCCCCCCAGCGGGCTCCAGGAACCGGGCCCTGCGTCGGACCCAGCTCAGTAAGGCCCTCCCTCGGGCCCTGCAGCAGGTGGCCCCGTCTATGCAGTCGAAAACCCCGCGAAAATCGGTGTAGAAACGCCCGAGAGGCGTGGTGCGGTTCCCCCGGCCGGTACCGGGTCCGGACCGGTCCGGAAGTCCACCCAGAACACTGCCTGGGGCTTCTGGGCGGCTCCCCAGGCGCAGGCAGTCGAAAACCGCGTGAAAATCGGTTCAGAATTGACAAAACGGCGACCTCGTCGCTCCAAAAACTAAGTCCAAACTAAGCCTTTCGCTTATCGCTTAACGCTTAAGGCGGTCGGCCTTATGGCCAGTAAATGAAAAGTGCCTGCGCCCCTGGAGGTTTTGGAAGGTGCGAGCGATGACCATGCTCGGGTTAGTAGGTGAGGCCATCGGAAAACCAGCGTGAGTTGGCGGGTTTGGGTGGCAATCTATTCCAGGCAGAGTCGACTATCTCTGGGCATCAATTTTGGGATTTTTCCGGCTCTGGTTCTGGGAGAAACGCAGGGGCAAAGTGCACGAGCCGCGGCCGATTTTGGTGGCCTGTCCCTGGGCACAAAGTCTGAGGAGTGTGGGCCTGGTTCTCCGAAAAATACCAGTCTGCTGGAGCTCACTCCCATGGCTCCAGGGGGCACGGCACACCCCCCGGTAGCCGACCAAAGTGCTCTACTCGGGCCAGACTCGGACCCACGACCCGGGGTGAGAACCACAACTACTGGTCATCCTTTTGACCTCCAGGGGGCGCGGCAGAGCCTCCCCAGTCCGACGCAAGTGCCCCACTTGGGCCATACTCAGACCCACGGCCCGGGGCGAGAACCACAACTACTGGTCATCCTTTAGACCTCCAGGGGGCCCGGCACAGCCTCCCTAGACCGACACAAGTGCTCCACTTGGGCTGTACTCTGACCCAAGTCCCGGTGCGAGAACCACAACTACTGGTCATCCTTTAGACCTCCAGGGGGCCCGGCACAGCCTCCCTAGGCCGACACAAGTGCTCCACTTGGGCTATACTCTGACCCAAGTCCCGGGGCGAGAACCACAACTACTGGTCATCCTTTTGACCTCATGGTCATCCTTTAGATCTCCAGGGGGCCCGGCACAGCCTCCCTAGGCCGACACAAGTGCTCCACTTGGGCTATACTCTGACCCAAGTCCCGGGGCGAGAACCACAACTACTGGTCATCCTTTAGACCTCCAGGGGGCACGGCACACCCCCCGGTAGCCGACCAAAGTGCTCTACTCGGGCCAGACTCGGACCCACGACCCGGGGTGAGAACCACAACTACTGGTCATCCTTTAGACCTCCAGGGGGCCCGGCACAGCCTCCCTAGTCCGACACAAGTGCTCCACTTGGGCTATACTCTGACCCAAGTCCCGGGGCGAGAACCACAACTACTGGTCATCCTTTAGACCTCCAGGGGGCCCGGCACAGCCTCCCTAGACCGACACAAGTGCTCCACTTGGGCTGTACTCTGACCCAAGTCCCGGTGCGAGAACCACAACTACTGGTCATCCTTTAGACCTCCAGGGGGCCCGGCACAGCCTCCCTAGGCCGACACAAGTGCTCCACTTGGGCTATACTCTGACCCAAGTCCCGGGGCGAGAACCACAACTACTGGTCATCCTTTTGACCTCATGGTCATCCTTTAGATCTCCAGGGGGCCCGGCACAGCCTCCCTAGGCCGACACAAGTGCTCCACTTGGGCTATACTCTGACCCAAGTCCCGGGGCGAGAA
>NC_091759.1:17817474-17824974 GCF_043380555.1 Nothobranchius furzeri | reverse complement strand
CTCCAGCAGCTGATGGCGGGGTGCAGGAGCTGCAGCCAGCGTCCAGCAGCTGATGGTGGGGTGGAGGAGCTGCAGCCAGCGTCCAGCAGCTGATGGTGGGGTGGAGGAGCTGCAGCCAGCCTCCAGCAGCCAGCCTCCAGCAGCTGATGGCGGGGTGCAGGAGCAGCAGCCAGCCTCCAGCAGCTGATGGCGGGGTGCAGGAGCAGCAGGCAGCCTCCAGCAGCTGATGGCGGGGTGGAGGAGCAGAAGCCAGCCTCCAGCAGCTGATGGCGGGGTGCAGGAGCTGCAGCCAGCGTCCAGCAGCTGATGGTGGGGTGGAGGAGCTGCAGCCAGCGTCCAGCAGCTGATGGTTGGGTGGAGGAGCAGCAGCCAGCCTCCAGCAGCCAGCCTCCAGCTAGTGATGGCGGGGTGGAGAAGCAGGCAGCCTCCATCAGCTGATGGCGGGGTGGAGGAGCAGAAGCCAGCCTCCAGCTGGTGATGGCGGGGTGCAGGAGCTGCAGGCAGCCTCCAGCAGCTGATGGCGGGGTGCAGGAGCTGCAGGCAGCCTCCAGCAGCTGATGGCGGGGTGGAGGAGCTGCAGCCAGCGTCCAGCAGCTGATGGTGGGGTGGAGGAGCTGCAGCCAGCGTCCAGCAGCTGATGGTTGGGTGGAGGAGCAGCAGCCAGCCTCCAGCAGCTGATGGCGGGGTGCAGGAGCAGCAGCCAGCCTCCAGCAGCTGATGGCGGGGTGGAGGAGCTGCAGCCAGCCTCCAGCAGCCAGCCTCCAGCTAGTGATGGCGGGGTGGAGAAGCAGGCAGCCTCCATCAGCTGATGGCGGGGTGGAGGAGCAGAAGCCAGCCTCCAGCTGGTGATGGCGGGGTGCAGGAGCTGCAGGCAGCCTCCAGCAGCTGATGGCGGGGTGGAGGAGCTGCAGCCAGCCTCCAGCAGCCAGCCTCCAGCTAGTGATGGCGGGGTGGAGAAGCAGGCAGCCTCCATCAGCTGATGGCGGGGTGGAGGAGCAGAAGCCAGCCTCCAGCAGCTGATGGCGGGGTGCAGGAGGTGCAGGCAGCCTCCAGCAGCTGATGGCGGGGTGCAGGAGCAGCAGGCAGCCTCCAGCAGCTGATGGCGGGGTGCAGGAGCTGCAACCAGCCTCCAGCTGGTGATGGCGGGGTGGAGGAGCTGCAGCCAGCCTCCAGCAGCCAGCCCCCAGCAGCTGATGGCGGGGTGGAGGAGCAGAAGCCAGCCTCCAGCAGCTGATGGTGGGGTGCAGGAGCTGCAGCCAGCCTCCAGCATCCAGCCTCCAGCTGGTGATGGCGGGGTGGAGGAGCAGCAGCAGACAGCCTCCAGCAGCCAGCCAGCCTCCAGGAGCTGATGGCGGTGTGTGGGAGCAGCAGCCAGCCTCCAGCGTTCAGCCAGCATCCATCAGCTGATGGCGGTGTGAAGGAGCTGCAGCCAGCCTCCAGCAGGTCATGGTGGGGTGGAGGAGCAGCAGCCAGCCTCCAGCAGCTGATGGCGGGTTGCAGGAGCTGCAGCCAGCCTCCAGCAAATGATGGCGGGGTGCAGGAGCTGCAGGCAGCCTCCAGCAGCTGATGGCGGGGTGCAGGAGCAGCAGGCAGCCTCCAGCTGCTGATGACGGGGTGCAGGAGCTGCAACCAGCCTCCAGCTGGTGATGGTGGGGTGGAGGAGCTGCAGCCAGCCTCGAACAGCTGATGGCAGGGTGCAGGAGCAGCAGCCAGCCTCCAGCAGCTGATGGCGGGGCGCAGGAGCTGCAGGCAGCCTCCAGCAGCTGATGGCGGGGTGCAGGAGCAGCAGCCAGCCTCCAGCTGGTGATGGCGGGGTGAAGGAGCTGCAGCCAGCCACCAGCAGCTGATGGCGGGGTGAAGGAGCTGCAGCCAGCCACCAGCAGCTGATGGCGGGGTGGAGGAGCTGCAGCCAGCGTCCAGCAGCTGATGGTTGGGTGGTGGAGGAGCAGCAGCCAGCCTCCAGCAGCTGATGGCGGGGTGCAGGAGCAGCAGCCAGCGTCCAGCAGCTGATGGTTGGGTGGAGGAGCAGCAGCCAGCCTCCAGCAGCTGCTGGCGGGGTGCAGGAGCAGCAGCCAGCCTCCAGCAGCTGATGGCGGGGTGCAGGAGCTGCAGGCAGCCTCCAGCAGCTGATGGCGGTGTGCAGGAGCTGCAGCCAGCCTCCAGCAGCTGATGGCGGGGTGCAGGGGCTGCAGGCAGCCTCCAGCAGCTGATGGCGGGGTGCAGGAGCTGCAACCAGCCTCCAGCTGGTGATGGCGGGGTGGAGGAGCAGCAGCCAGCCTCCAGCAGCCAGCCTCCAGCTGCTGATGGCGGGGTGGAGGAACAGAAGCCTCCAGCAGCTGATGGCAGGGTGCAGGAGCAGCAGCCAGCCTCCAGCTGGTGATGGCGGGGTGGAGGAGCTGAAACCTGGGTCGGACCTGGTCTGCAGCAGGGCCCATTACCACTCAGAAGCTGATGGCAGTGTGTGTTTAGGTCCCTGCGGGGTGGATGAGCTGAAACCTGGGTCAGACTTGGTGTGCAGCAGGGCTCAGCACCCTCCAGAAGCCGATGACAGTGTGTCTTTAACTCCCTGCCTGGTGGGAGAGCTGAAAGCTGGGTCGGACCTGGTCTTTAGCAGAGCTCAGCAGCCTCCAGAAGCTGATGGCAGTGTGTGTTTCATCCCCTGCGGGGTGGGAGAGCTGAAACGTGGGTCGGACCTGGTCTGCAGCAGGGCCCATCACCATCCAGAAGCTGACGGCGGTGTGTGTTTAAGTCCCTGCGGGGTGGGAGAGCCATAACCTGGGTCGGACCTGGTCTGCAGCAGAGCTCAGCAGCCTCCAGAACCTGATGGCAGTGTGTCTTTAATCCACTGCGGGGTGCAGGAGCTGAAACCTGGGTCGGACCTGGTCTGCAGCAGGGCTCAGCAGCCAGCAGAAGGTGACGGCAGTGTGTGTTTAGTTCCCTGCGGGGTGCAGGAGCTGAAACCTGGGTCGGACCTGGTCTGCAGCAGAGCTCAGCAGCCAGCAGAAGGTGATGGCAGTGTGTGTTTAAGTCCCTGCCTGGTGGGAGAGCTGAAACCTGGGTCGGACCTGGTCTATAGAAGAGCTCAGCAGCCTCCAGAAGCTGATGGCAGTGTGTGTGTTTTGGTCCCTGCGGGGTGCAGGAGCAGGAACCCGGGTCGGACCTGGTCTATAGCGGAGCTCAGCAGCCTCCAGCAGCTGATGGCAGTGTGTGTTTAATTCCCTGCCTGGTGGGAGAGCTGTAACCCGGGTCGGACTTGGTCTGCAGCAGGGCCCATCACCATCCAGAAGCTGATGGCAGTGTGTCTTTAATTCCCTGCGGGGTGGAGGAGCAGAAACCTGGGTCGGACCTGGTCTATAGCAGAGCTCAGCAGCCTCCAGAAGCTGATGGCAGTGTGTGTTCAAGTCCCTGCGGGGTGGGAGAGCTGAAACCTGGGTCGGACCTGGTCTATA
Organism: Nothobranchius furzeri; assembly: GCF_043380555.1. Taxonomy (NCBI): domain Eukaryota; kingdom Metazoa; phylum Chordata; class Actinopteri; order Cyprinodontiformes; family Nothobranchiidae; genus Nothobranchius; species Nothobranchius furzeri. The sequence continues at coordinate 17,821,525 of NC_091759.1, read as the reverse complement.
GAAGAGCTCAGCAGCCTCCAGCAGCTGATGGCAGTGTGTGTTTAAGTCCCTGCGGGGTGGGAGAGCTATATCCCGGGTCGGACCTGGTCTATAGCAGAGCTCAGCAGCCTCCAGCAGCTGATGGCAGTGTGTGTTTAAGTCCCTGCGGGGTGGGAGAGCTGAAACCTCGGTCGGACCTGGTCTATGGCAGAGCTCAGCAGCCTCCAGAAGCTGATGGCAGCGTGCCTCTAAGTCCCTGCCTGGTGGGAGAGCTGAAACCTGGGTCGGACATGGTCTGCAGCAGGGCTCGGCAGCCTCCAGCAGCTGATGGCAGTGTGTCTTTAAGTCCCTGCCTGGTGGGAGAGCTGAAACCTGGGTCGGACCTGGTCTATAGCAGAGCTCAGCAGCCTCCAGCAGCTGATGGCAGTGTGTGTTTAAGTCCCTGCCTGGTGTGAGAGCTGAAACCTGGGTCGGACCTGGTCTATAGAAGAGCTCAGCAGCCTCCAGCAGCTGATGGCAGTGTGTCTTTAAGTCACTGCCTGGTGGGAGAGCTGAAACCTGGGTCGGACCTGGTCTATAGTAGAGCTCAGCAGCCTCCAGCAGCTGATTGCAGTGTGTGTTTAAGTCCCTGCCTGGTGGGAGAGCTGATATCCGGGTCGGACCTGGTCCACAGCAGGGCCCATCACCCTCCAGAAGCTGGTGGCAGTGTGTGTTTAAGTCCCTGCGGGGTGCAGGAGCAGAAACCTGGGTGGGACCTGGTCTGCAGCAGAGCTCGGCAGCCTCCAGCAGCTGATGGCAGTGAGTGTTTAAGTCCCTGCGGGGTGGGAGAGCTATATCCCGGGTCAGACCTGGTCTAAAGCAGGGCCCATCACCCTCCAGAAGCTGGTGGCAGTGTGTGTTTAAGTCCCTGCGGGGTGGAGGAGCAGAAACCTGGGTCGGACCCGGTCTACAGCAGAGCTCAGCAGCCCCCAGAAGCTGATGGCAGTGTGTGTGTGTGTGTGTGTGTTTAAGTCTCTGCCTGGTTGGAGAGCCGATACCTGGGTCGGACCTGGTCTGCAGCAGGGCTCAGCAGCCTCCAGAAGCTGATGGCAGTGTGTCTTTCATTCCCTGCGGGGTGCAGGAGCAGAAACCTGGGTCGGACCTGGTCTATAGCGGAGCTCAGCAGCCTCCAGCAGCTGATGGCAGTGTGTGTGTTAAAGACCCTGCGGGGTGGGAGAGCTGAAACCTGGGTCGGACCTGGTCTGCAGCAGGGCTCAGCAGCCCCCAGAAGCTGATGGCTGTGTGTGTTTAAGTCCCTGCGGGGTGGGAGAGCTGAAACCTGGGTCGGACCTGGCCCGCAGCAGGGCCCATCACCCTCCAGAAGCTGATGGCGGTGTGGGTTTAAGTCCCTGCGGGGTTGAGGAGCTGAAACCTGGGTCGGACCTGGTCTGCAGCAGGGCCCATCACCATCCAGAAGCTGATGGCTGTGTGTGTTTAAGTCCCAGGGGGGTGGGAGAGCCATAACCTGGGTCGGACCTGGTCTGCAGCAGGGCTCAGCAGCCTCCAGTTGCAGATGGCAGTGTGTGTTTAGTTCCCTGCGGGGTGCAGGAGCTGAAACCTGGGTCGGACCTGGTCTATAGCAGAGCTCAGCAGCCTCCAGAAGCTGATGGCAGTGTGTCTTCAATTCCCTGCGGGGTGCAGGAGCTGATACCTGGGTCGGACCTGGTCTGCAGCAGGGCCCATCACCATCCAGACGCTGATGGCAGTGTGTGTTTAAGTCCTAGTGGGCTGCAGGAGCTGAAACCTGGGTCGGACCTGCTCTATAGTAGAGCTCAGCAGCCTCCAGAAGCTGATGGCAGTGTGTCTTTAAGTCCCTGCGGGGTGGGATAGCTGAAACCTGGGTCGGACCTGGTCTGCAGCAGGGCCCATCACCATCCAGACGCTGATGGCAGTGTGTGTTTAAGTCCTAGTGGGCTGCAGGAGCTGAAACCTGGGTCGGACCTGCTCTATAGTAGAGCTCAGCAGCCTCCAGAAGCTGATGGCAGTGTGTCTTTAAGTCCCTGCGGGGTGGGATAGCTGAAACCTGGGTCGGACCTGGTCTGCAGCAGGGCCCATCACCCTCCAGAAGCTGTTGGCAGTGTGTCTTCCATTCCTAGTGGGGCAGGGGAGCAAAGACCTGGGCAGAGGAGCGCCTGTCTGCATCCGATCCGGCCCCTCAGCAGCCCGCCGTGAGCCTTAGAGAACCCCCCCCCCCCCCAGCGGGCTCCAGGAACCGGGCCCTGCGTCGGACCCAGCTCAGTAAGGCCCTCCCTCGGGCCCTGCAGCAGGTGGCCCCGTCTATGCAGTCGAAAACCCCGCGAAAATCGGTGTAGAAACGCCCGAGAGGCGTGGTGCGGTTCCCCCGGCCGGTACCGGGTCCGGACCGGTCCGGAAGTCCACCCAGAACACTGCCTGGGGCTTCTGGGCGGCTCCCCAGGCGCAGGCAGTCGAAAACCGCGTGAAAATCGGTTCAGAATTGACAAAACGGCGACCTCGTCGCTCCAAAAACTAAGTCCAAACTAAGCCTTTCGCTTATCGCTTAACGCTTAAGGCGGTCGGCCTTATGGCCAGTAAATGAAAAGTGCCTGCGCCCCTGGAGGTTTTGGAAGGTGCGAGCGATGACCATGCTCGGGTTAGTAGGTGAGGCCATCGGAAAACCAGCGTGAGTTGGCGGGTTTGGGTGGCAATCTATTCCAGGCAGAGTCGACTATCTCTGGGCATCAATTTTGGGATTTTTCCGGCTCTGGTTCTGGGAGAAACGCAGGGGCAAAGTGCACGAGCCGCGGCCGATTTTGGTGGCCTGTCCCTGGGCACAAAGTCTGAGGAGTGTGGGCCTGGTTCTCCGAAAAATACCAGTCTGCTGGAGCTCACTCCCATGGCTCCAGGGGGCACGGCACACCCCCCGGTAGCCGACCAAAGTGCTCTACTCGGGCCAGACTCGGACCCACGACCCGGGGTGAGAACCACAACTACTGGTCATCCTTTTGACCTCCAGGGGGCGCGGCAGAGCCTCCCCAGTCCGACGCAAGTGCCCCACTTGGGCCATACTCAGACCCACGGCCCGGGGCGAGAACCACAACTACTGGTCATCCTTTAGACCTCCAGGGGGCCCGGCACAGCCTCCCTAGACCGACACAAGTGCTCCACTTGGGCTGTACTCTGACCCAAGTCCCGGTGCGAGAACCACAACTACTGGTCATCCTTTAGACCTCCAGGGGGCCCGGCACAGCCTCCCTAGGCCGACACAAGTGCTCCACTTGGGCTATACTCTGACCCAAGTCCCGGGGCGAGAACCACAACTACTGGTCATCCTTTTGACCTCATGGTCATCCTTTAGATCTCCAGGGGGCCCGGCACAGCCTCCCTAGGCCGACACAAGTGCTCCACTTGGGCTATACTCTGACCCAAGTCCCGGGGCGAGAACCACAACTACTGGTCATCCTTTAGACCTCCAGGGGGCACGGCACACCCCCCGGTAGCCGACCAAAGTGCTCTACTCGGGCCAGACTCGGACCCACGACCCGGGGTGAGAACCACAACTACTGGTCATCCTTTAGACCTCCAGGGGGCCCGGCACAGCCTCCCTAGTCCGACACAAGTGCTCCACTTGGGCTATACTCTGACCCAAGTCCCGGGGCGAGAACCACAACTACTGGTCATCCTTTAGACCTCCAGGGGGACCGGCACAGCCTCCCTAGACCGACACAAGTGCACCACTTGGGCCATACTCTGACCCAAGTCCCGGGGCGAGAACCACAACTACTGGTCATCCTTTTGACCTCATGGTCATCCTTTAGACCTCAAGGGGGCACGGCAGAGCCTCCCTAGTCCGACACAAGTGTCCCACTTGGGCTATACTATGACCCAAGTCCCGGGGCGAGAACCACAACTACTGGTCATCCTTTAGACCTCAAGGGGGCACGGCAGAGCCTCCCTAGTCCGACACAAGTGTCCCACTTGGGCCATACTCAGACCCACGGCCCGGGGCGAGAACCACAACTACTGGTCATCCTTTAGACCTCCAGGGGGCCCGGCACAGCCTCCCTAGTCCGAC
>NC_091759.1:17799974-17804974 GCF_043380555.1 Nothobranchius furzeri | reverse complement strand
GAGGAGCAGCAGCCAGCCTCCAGCAGCTGATGGCGGGTTGCAGGAGCTGCAGCCAGCCTCCAGCAAATGATGGCGGGGTGCAGGAGCTGCAGGCAGCCTCCAGCAGCTGATGGCGGGGTGCAGGAGCAGCAGGCAGCCTCCAGCTGCTGATGACGGGGTGCAGGAGCTGCAACCAGCCTCCAGCTGGTGATGGTGGGGTGGAGGAGCTGCAGCCAGCCTCGAACAGCTGATGGCAGGGTGCAGGAGCAGCAGCCAGCCTCCAGCAGCTGATGGCGGGGCGCAGGAGCTGCAGGCAGCCTCCAGCAGCTGATGGCGGGGTGCAGGAGCAGCAGCCAGCCTCCAGCTGGTGATGGCGGGGTGAAGGAGCTGCAGCCAGCCACCAGCAGCTGATGGCGGGGTGAAGGAGCTGCAGCCAGCCACCAGCAGCTGATGGCGGGGTGGAGGAGCTGCAGCCAGCGTCCAGCAGCTGATGGTTGGGTGGTGGAGGAGCAGCAGCCAGCCTCCAGCAGCTGATGGCGGGGTGCAGGAGCAGCAGCCAGCGTCCAGCAGCTGATGGTTGGGTGGAGGAGCAGCAGCCAGCCTCCAGCAGCTGCTGGCGGGGTGCAGGAGCAGCAGCCAGCCTCCAGCAGCTGATGGCGGGGTGCAGGAGCTGCAGGCAGCCTCCAGCAGCTGATGGCGGTGTGCAGGAGCTGCAGCCAGCCTCCAGCAGCTGATGGCGGGGTGCAGGGGCTGCAGGCAGCCTCCAGCAGCTGATGGCGGGGTGCAGGAGCTGCAACCAGCCTCCAGCTGGTGATGGCGGGGTGGAGGAGCAGCAGCCAGCCTCCAGCAGCCAGCCTCCAGCTGCTGATGGCGGGGTGGAGGAACAGAAGCCTCCAGCAGCTGATGGCAGGGTGCAGGAGCAGCAGCCAGCCTCCAGCTGGTGATGGCGGGGTGGAGGAGCTGAAACCTGGGTCGGACCTGGTCTGCAGCAGGGCCCATTACCACTCAGAAGCTGATGGCAGTGTGTGTTTAGGTCCCTGCGGGGTGGATGAGCTGAAACCTGGGTCAGACTTGGTGTGCAGCAGGGCTCAGCACCCTCCAGAAGCCGATGACAGTGTGTCTTTAACTCCCTGCCTGGTGGGAGAGCTGAAAGCTGGGTCGGACCTGGTCTTTAGCAGAGCTCAGCAGCCTCCAGAAGCTGATGGCAGTGTGTGTTTCATCCCCTGCGGGGTGGGAGAGCTGAAACGTGGGTCGGACCTGGTCTGCAGCAGGGCCCATCACCATCCAGAAGCTGACGGCGGTGTGTGTTTAAGTCCCTGCGGGGTGGGAGAGCCATAACCTGGGTCGGACCTGGTCTGCAGCAGAGCTCAGCAGCCTCCAGAACCTGATGGCAGTGTGTCTTTAATCCACTGCGGGGTGCAGGAGCTGAAACCTGGGTCGGACCTGGTCTGCAGCAGGGCTCAGCAGCCAGCAGAAGGTGACGGCAGTGTGTGTTTAGTTCCCTGCGGGGTGCAGGAGCTGAAACCTGGGTCGGACCTGGTCTGCAGCAGAGCTCAGCAGCCAGCAGAAGGTGATGGCAGTGTGTGTTTAAGTCCCTGCCTGGTGGGAGAGCTGAAACCTGGGTCGGACCTGGTCTATAGAAGAGCTCAGCAGCCTCCAGAAGCTGATGGCAGTGTGTGTGTTTTGGTCCCTGCGGGGTGCAGGAGCAGGAACCCGGGTCGGACCTGGTCTATAGCGGAGCTCAGCAGCCTCCAGCAGCTGATGGCAGTGTGTGTTTAATTCCCTGCCTGGTGGGAGAGCTGTAACCCGGGTCGGACTTGGTCTGCAGCAGGGCCCATCACCATCCAGAAGCTGATGGCAGTGTGTCTTTAATTCCCTGCGGGGTGGAGGAGCAGAAACCTGGGTCGGACCTGGTCTATAGCAGAGCTCAGCAGCCTCCAGAAGCTGATGGCAGTGTGTGTTCAAGTCCCTGCGGGGTGGGAGAGCTGAAACCTGGGTCGGACCTGGTCTATAGAAGAGCTCAGCAGCCTCCAGCAGCTGATGGCAGTGTGTGTTTAAGTCCCTGCGGGGTGGGAGAGCTATATCCCGGGTCGGACCTGGTCTATAGCAGAGCTCAGCAGCCTCCAGCAGCTGATGGCAGTGTGTGTTTAAGTCCCTGCGGGGTGGGAGAGCTGAAACCTCGGTCGGACCTGGTCTATGGCAGAGCTCAGCAGCCTCCAGAAGCTGATGGCAGCGTGCCTCTAAGTCCCTGCCTGGTGGGAGAGCTGAAACCTGGGTCGGACATGGTCTGCAGCAGGGCTCGGCAGCCTCCAGCAGCTGATGGCAGTGTGTCTTTAAGTCCCTGCCTGGTGGGAGAGCTGAAACCTGGGTCGGACCTGGTCTATAGCAGAGCTCAGCAGCCTCCAGCAGCTGATGGCAGTGTGTGTTTAAGTCCCTGCCTGGTGTGAGAGCTGAAACCTGGGTCGGACCTGGTCTATAGAAGAGCTCAGCAGCCTCCAGCAGCTGATGGCAGTGTGTCTTTAAGTCACTGCCTGGTGGGAGAGCTGAAACCTGGGTCGGACCTGGTCTATAGTAGAGCTCAGCAGCCTCCAGCAGCTGATTGCAGTGTGTGTTTAAGTCCCTGCCTGGTGGGAGAGCTGATATCCGGGTCGGACCTGGTCCACAGCAGGGCCCATCACCCTCCAGAAGCTGGTGGCAGTGTGTGTTTAAGTCCCTGCGGGGTGCAGGAGCAGAAACCTGGGTGGGACCTGGTCTGCAGCAGAGCTCGGCAGCCTCCAGCAGCTGATGGCAGTGAGTGTTTAAGTCCCTGCGGGGTGGGAGAGCTATATCCCGGGTCAGACCTGGTCTAAAGCAGGGCCCATCACCCTCCAGAAGCTGGTGGCAGTGTGTGTTTAAGTCCCTGCGGGGTGGAGGAGCAGAAACCTGGGTCGGACCCGGTCTACAGCAGAGCTCAGCAGCCCCCAGAAGCTGATGGCAGTGTGTGTGTGTGTGTGTGTTTAAGTCTCTGCCTGGTTGGAGAGCCGATACCTGGGTCGGACCTGGTCTGCAGCAGGGCTCAGCAGCCTCCAGAAGCTGATGGCAGTGTGTCTTTCATTCCCTGCGGGGTGCAGGAGCAGAAACCTGGGTCGGACCTGGTCTATAGCGGAGCTCAGGAGCCTCCAGCAGCTGATGGCAGTGTGTGTGTTAAAGACCCTGCGGGGTGGGAGAGCTGAAACCTGGGTCGGACCTGGTCTGCAGCAGGGCTCAGCAGCCCCCAGAAGCTGATGGCTGTGTGTGTTTAAGTCCCTGCGGGGTGGGAGAGCTGAAACCTGGGTCGGACCTGGCCCGCAGCAGGGCCCATCACCCTCCAGAAGCTGATGGCGGTGTGGGTTTAAGTCCCTGCGGGGTTGAGGAGCTGAAACCTGGGTCGGACCTGGTCTGCAGCAGGGCCCATCACCATCCAGAAGCTGATGGCTGTGTGTGTTTAAGTCCCAGGGGGGTGGGAGAGCCATAACCTGGGTCGGACCTGGTCTGCAGCAGGGCTCAGCAGCCTCCAGTTGCAGATGGCAGTGTGTGTTTAGTTCCCTGCGGGGTGCAGGAGCTGAAACCTGGGTCGGACCTGGTCTATAGCAGAGCTCAGCAGCCTCCAGAAGCTGATGGCAGTGTGTCTTCAATTCCCTGCGGGGTGCAGGAGCTGATACCTGGGTCGGACCTGGTCTGCAGCAGGGCCCATCACCATCCAGACGCTGATGGCAGTGTGTGTTTAAGTCCTAGTGGGCTGCAGGAGCTGAAACCTGGGTCGGACCTGCTCTATAGTAGAGCTCAGCAGCCTCCAGAAGCTGATGGCAGTGTGTCTTTAAGTCCCTGCGGGGTGGGATAGCTGAAACCTGGGTCGGACCTGGTCTGCAGCAGGGCCCATCACCATCCAGACGCTGATGGCAGTGTGTGTTTAAGTCCTAGTGGGCTGCAGGAGCTGAAACCTGGGTCGGACCTGCTCTATAGTAGAGCTCAGCAGCCTCCAGAAGCTGATGGCAGTGTGTCTTTAAGTCCCTGCGGGGTGGGATAGCTGAAACCTGGGTCGGACCTGGTCTGCAGCAGGGCCCATCACCCTCCAGAAGCTGTTGGCAGTGTGTCTTCCATTCCTAGTGGGGCAGGGGAGCAAAGACCTGGGCAGAGGAGCGCCTGTCTGCATCCGATCCGGCCCCTCAGCAGCCCGCCGTGAGCCTTAGAGAACCCCCCCCCCCCCCAGCGGGCTCCAGGAACCGGGCCCTGCGTCGGACCCAGCTCAGTAAGGCCCTCCCTCGGGCCCTGCAGCAGGTGGCCCCGTCTATATGCAGTCGAAAACCCCGCGAAAATCGGTGTAGAAACGCCCGAGAGGCGTGGTGCGGTTCCCCCGGCCGGTACCGGGTCCGGACCGGTCCGGAAGTCCACCCAGAACACTGCCTGGGGCTTCTGGGCGGCTCCCCAGGCGCAGGCAGTCGAAAACCGCGTGAAAATCGGTTCAGAATTGACAAAACGGCGACCTCGTCGCTCCAAAAACTAAGTCCAAACTAAGCCTTTCGCTTATCGCTTAACGCTTAAGGCGGTCGGCCTTATGGCCAGTAAATGAAAAGTGCCTGCGCCCCTGGAGGTTTTGGAAGGTGCGAGCGATGACCATGCTCGGGTTAGTAGGTGAGGCCATCGGAAAACCAGCGTGAGTTGGCGGGTTTGGGTGGCAATCTATTCCAGGCAGAGTCGACTATCTCTGGGCATCAATTTTGGGATTTTTCCGGCTCTGGTTCTGGGAGAAACGCAGGGGCAAAGTGCACGAGCCGCGGCCGATTTTGGTGGCCTGTCCCTGGGCACAAAGTCTGAGGAGTGTGGGCCTGGTTCTCCGAAAAATACCAGTCTGCTGGAGCTCACTCCCATGGCTCCAGGGGGCACGGCACACCCCCCGGTAGCCGACCAAAGTGCTCTACTCGGGCCAGACTCGGACCCACGACCCGGGGTGAGAACCACAACTACTGGTCATCCTTTTGACCTCCAGGGGGCGCGGCAGAGCC